>NC_061113.1:123338870-123638870 GCF_002878395.1 Capsicum annuum
GGCTAATCAAAATTTTTGAGTTGCCGATCAACTTTATGAAACAAAAATTTTTACTAAATAAAAATAACTATTTTTGCTCAAAAGGATTTTTTCACCTTTCTAGCCTTTTTTTCTTCCTTCTCCCCTCCTCTCTCTACCAAAGTAGTGGTAGTATTTATAGGAGAGAATGGAGTATTTTTTCCCTTTTCCACCAATGTGGGAGAAAAGTATTTAGAGGAAAGGATGAAGATTTATTTTTTGTCATCCACTAATGTGAGCGAAAAAGCAATTAAGGGTGTTTTTGAAATTTTAAAATTTATGATAAGGTGAGGTGGAAGATAATGTGGGGGGAAATTGAACAATGTAGTACAACTTTTGAATTTCAAAATTGGGAAAAGACAAAGTTGGGGGAAAATAGTACAATGTAGTGCAATTGGAAATTATTTTTTTGTGGAATTAGGTAGAAGTTAGGAGAGTTTTTGAGAATTTTGGGGTTATTTAAAATATAACCCCAATTGGAATTTAAAATTTAGCCATATTTATTTAATTTTGATCAAATTAGAAATCAATTGATGGATTGCATTACAATTATGGCCAATTTGATGTCAATTATGGCCAAATCTAATAGATTGGCTAAATTAAATTGAAATTCGATGTGAATTAATGCTTCCTTTATTCCCGGGCTTCTTGATTTTATAAAATCAAATACCTATTTATCCGAATAAATTATTTTTTGAGAGTAAATTATATTTAAATCAAAACTTTAATCATTTGAATCTCTAATCCTTGAGTAAAATCTAATATTTTATAAAATAAATATTCAAGTAACAAAATTATAAATTCTTGTATAATTGAATATGATAAATTATAATCACTACTTAAAATGATAAAATTATGTACTGATATATTTAATAAATTTTTATTCGAATGAAATAAATAATTTAATTTTATTAAAATTCAAAGAAACTCAAGATTAAATTTAGTCGTGGAGGGCAAAAATTAGGTGTCAACAGCAGAAGCACTAAATTATGGTGCCAATAGGATCAACTATGCATGATGTAGAGGAAGACCTTCGTATACTTAATCTTACTGCGAATTCCTTGATGAAAAAAAAGATAAAGGGGGAAAAGAAAGGCAAAAGCAAAAGAGATGAGCCTGATAGTGAAGAAGAGAAAAAAGGTTAAAAAGAAAGCAAAGAAGAAGGTAGAGAAGGAGAACTTTAAAAGTGAAAGACTGGAGTCTCTGGCTGACACAGAAAAATGGAAAGCAACCATCAGAGCTAGAGCTGCAGGTGCTTCATCGAGACAGGCTCCAGCTACTTTAAAGGCAGATGCTACGAGTGGGGAAAAGACAATTAATGATGCAATAGCAGGGTCGGAGACCTAGGTCCCATAGGCTTGACTGTTTTCAGGTGTATCCTAACCCTTGGTGCTTTTTATTTCTTGATTTTAAGTTGAGGGTATAGGGAAACTGTTATTGTAACACGTTCTGTGGATAATTAGGAGTAGTGCAAATACTTGAGGCAGTTAGCTCGTTTTGTGAATTTTGAGTACCTCTCCAGTGGTCTAATATGCTGTGAACTGTGTGAAGTGCATCTAGTTTGACCGTTGTGTATCTGTTTGTGGCACTAGCGCGGCAAATAAATAACCTATAGAAAATAAATGCATGAAATAGATGAGTAGTGATGTGCTATATACTTGTGTGCCATATGCATGTAAGGTCTTACTCAGTTTCCATTGTGCGTTGAATCTAGAACTTGCCCAGTTAGTCATGCCATAGTCATAGGATAGGCGCTTAGGAAAAGATCATAGGCCATTTTTGCATGTTAACCCATTTTAGCTTAAATGACCATCCAAGTATGAAAATATCCCTTCATCCCATTTTGAGCCTGAATAGCGTAATTCTTTTTGGTACACCTTTCACCTTCCCATTATGTCACAATGAACTTGTTTTGGCCTTGGTCCTCCTTGGACACTATGCACCTTGACTTTGGCAAATAGCCTAAGTTGAGGGTGGCTACTATAGGGGTGCGTGATGTATTATGAGTATAAAGAGAGGTAAAATAAGGAAAATGAATAACAAGTTGGGTGTAGTGAAAAAGAAAATAGAAAAGAAAAAATTGAAAAAGTCGATCTAATGCTTGAACAGACAACACCCATCTTAAGAATACTTGACAAATAAAAGATGGAAGAAAAGAAGGTCAAAAGGTGAAACCCCGTGCGTTAATGTAGTGCCAAGGAGGTGTAGTAACTATGAAATACCCTTAAATATCATACCAGCCCCTAGCCTACATTAAAATCTTAGAAAAGCCCTATATTGATCCTAACTGACTTATCTGAAGACTTCGGTACTGACTATAAGGGAAAACCTATGGCATTCAATGCGTAATGTTTGAACTTCATTCTGAAAGTGAGTCGTACATTCATCCCTATGTCTATACATGTGAATCAGAGTGAGAAAGGGATTTATTTATTTTGAGGGCACACCAGGTATGTTGATATTAATTTCTTTATTCGGAGAATGTAATTTGGGTATGTGCTAGGTTGTTATTACTGAGATTTTTGTCATATCTAGATGCTTGTGAGTTACATGGTTATTTTCAAATATTAGACACAATTGATTTTATTTTGATTGATCATGGATATGGTGCATGTTTTATGAATTGATAAGAGTAGTTTGTTTCCAAAAAGTACTTTGTTTACTCCTAGTTATGATTTGGTTGCTTAAGGACAAACAATTGTTTAAGTTGAGGGTGTTGATGTGTGAGACGATGTTAACACATTTGATGCTTTTAACTCTGAATAATTGTGAAGTCTTAAGCAACTTTTGTTGTTTTTTATTATTTTTGTGTGGTAATGTAAATACAAGTGATCGGGGAGGAAACCAAAGGAAAGAAGAATAAAATAGTTGAAATCTAGTGGAAATAAGCTGAAATGTATCTGACGATCATTTTGAAGCACCGTCATACATGGGATAGGATGTCAAAGTCACCATCAAGATTAGACAGAACCTGAGAAGATTAGATAAACTGTGATGATGATTCAAAAGGGCCATCAAATATTTGGCATCTCGTTAAAATCATCGTCAACTAGAGGGCAAAGTATGCTGATTGCCAGTGAAGTGTGACACCAGTTTTCAAGTGCCATCAAGAATTTTTACACGCCGTCAAGTTTTTCTTTTGAAGATTCAAAAGATAACAATTCATTGGAACCTTTGGCGATATCTCACACACATCATCAGACATCTGACACACCATCAATATCGTCGTCGTCCAATCCGAAGAGAAAACTAAAACTTTAATTTTATTTCCTTATATAGGGTTGACTATTTTAAGACTTGTTTTAGGGTTTTAAAGTGAATCGGTCATTATCTATCAAACATTAACCCTTAGAAGAGAGGGACATACATTGCTCTCTTTCATCAATTACTCTTCTTGTTTCTTATCAACTATTTTTGGTTTTCCACCTTGCGATTAAATTAAAGGAACTACTTGTTGTTTTTCATCCAATCATAAGTTTATCCTTATCATCATTTCATTCAACTTCTTATTTCATTCATAAAATCATGAGCGGATAGTTTCATTAACCGTAGTTATGGGATCCATGGATTAGGGTTTGATATGATGCTAGTTTTTTAACAGATTCAAAGAGTAGTAGAAAATCTTGAAATTTTATTGTTTTAACTGAAATCTAGTGGTTGCAAACATTAGATTATTCCTTAGGTTTTATTTTCTTTTAACGGAGAAATAGACTAGAGGTCGTGAATTATCAACAGGGACTCGGAAGCTACCAACCTCTATTTAACTATTGATGACATAACTGGATTAATCTACCTGAGATAATATCCTATTTGAAATAGATAAGTTATCTAAATTCGAGAGAATTAGCTAATAAATTGTTTGGTGAGGTTGAGAGATAAGTCAAAAAGTATCATAGTCAAGGATATTCTACTGTTTCAACTTATTCCAAGAATCCCAAGCATTACTTAGTATTTGTTAACTCCTAATACCCATGGTGAACATAACTCAGGTTTCTCATTTATATTGATTACAACACTAAAATATAGAAACTGAAAAGTGACTCTGTGAAATTTAAACCCCCACCTTCGAAAATAGTAAACTACCCGTAAAGCATTTCGTAAACAAATCAAAGTTCACACCCTATTCCCGGTGGGATTCGACCTCAACCTAGTTGGGTTTTATATTAACAACGATTGCTTACACCCATACAAGAGTGTAATTTGAGCGTTATCACTCCCCTAGTTCCACAATGCACCAACCAAGGGGTTATACATAAGAGTCGCTTTTATAATATCAATCACCTCATTTTTAATGGTATCAATCATCGAAACAACTAATAAATCCTTAGGTTGTTTCATAGACTTACATTGAAAGAGACCTCTTTATTATTCACTTAAAACTTTATTTTAGTGTATTTAACATCCACTAAATCTCTTTCTGTATACAAGAATGGCCTATCCAAAATGATAAATCTTCTAATCCATCTTTGAACTAAGAATAACAAAGTCTTACAAAAAAATGAACAAATCTACTTTCAGAAGAATATCACATAGTACTCCCACGATCTTTTTGATAGAATGATTGACCATTAAAATCCTCATTGGGGTTAGTATGGGAAAACCCAAACCTAAATTTTGAAACACAAAAAGTGGCATCAAATTCATGCTTTCCCCAAGATCACATAATGCTTTTTCAAACTTATGCACCCCAATAGTGTAAAAAATAGTGAATGCACCTAGGTCTTTCTTTTTTAGCCACCATTGTGATAGAAATTATGGAACTACAATTTTGGATTACCTCTATAGTTTACACATCCATGAATCAATTTGCTATAATCAATTCATTCGTGAATTTAGAATATTTTGGCATCTCTTGTAAAGCTTCAATAGAATATTGTCCAATAGGTTAAAAAATTTTGCTTTTGAACATGTCATCATATTCCTTCTTCTTGAGCCTTTGTAGGAATAAAGAAGGAATTTTGATTTGAGATAAAAGAATATCTAGATTTGTATTTGGTTTGGGATAATCACCATCAACCACTTTTGAAGCTTCATCATATTCACCATTTTCTTTGACTCTATTTTACTTTTCAATAATTGACTCATTAGTCTCTAGAACTGCATTATTAGACTTCTTTAGCTGCTCCCTCTTTTATTGGGGTCTTCATCAAAATAATTGACATCTTTACCAAGATATTGACCATTCGTAGTGACAATGTCCATGACGTGAGCATTATTTTTTAGATTAGTAATTGGGTCCTTAGGCAATCCACCCATTTGCCTTACATTGAGTTGAGCTGAGATTTGACCCACTTGAGTTTCAAGTTTCCTGATGGAGACAAAATGTGATATCACCATTTGATTTATTTGAGAGACATAAATTTTCATCTCTCTCTCTCCATCTTATTAGTTCCCTCAACATGCATCAAAACTAGATCAAGTATATCTTTAGTTTTGAACTTCTCCAGGTCAATTAGTTTTACTTTTTACCCTTGGCCCCATTATGTAGAGGTACATATTGGTCATAGAATTTATCCTTATCTATCTAATCATGGTATCTATCATGATCTCTATCATGCCAATCTCTATCACTATCCCTTTCCTTTAGACCTTAATTTCCACCCTGCCTTTGATAGGTCGGGCGGGAACCCACCAATTAGTTTGACAAAAATCAAATTTCTTCATCAAGAGACTCCTATTCCTAGTCATAATAAGCTTTAACACTCTTAAATTCAACGAAATTGACCACCTCAAAAGGAACTCCCACCATATGCTTGGTGAGAAAGTCAAATTGAGTCATCACTTTAGCCATGGTGCTACGATAATAAATTATGTAGAGGAGCCCCAAGGCCACCATGGTATCTCTTGTGTGCCAACCTGTAACTCTCTCAAATTTTGAGTATTTTTATTTTGGTCTCCCCATGTTTGAAACATTGATTTTTGACTTAACTTGTACATAGGTATGTCAAAGGGGTGACCCAAAAGAGTTTTGGAATTTTCAATAGGGTTTCAAGGAGGTTTTGAGTCATGGAAGAAGTAAGCCACCATGATAGCGATGTACCACAGATACAATAGCCTCCAGACACAGAGGCTGGTCTCTACATTAAGGTCCACAACACGAAGGTTATTTTCTATGATCAGGTCCATACCACAAACCAATAAAAAATCTAGTTATTTTGTTTTATTTTTGTTGGGAAAAGGGGTAATGAGGTCATTTCACTTATATGCAACCTTTAAGCACTATATGAGGCAATTCTCATTAGTTTTTACGATACAAAGGTGTAAGACCCACAAAACTCCCTAGCTTTATTTAGTCCTATAAGCTTAATAAGGGGTCCCAGACTTAGAATATTTTAGCGAATTATATAGATTTAGTGTCATTTTAGCCTTCAAAAGTTGGTAATCTTATTTCATGACCTTTACGTCTATCAAATATTGATCTATAGGTTGATTCATGATCAGGAAGGTCAATAGGTGTTCCCAGACAAGTTTTGGATGTTTTTGGACCTTGTTTAGACCATGTTTTAGTGCCCAAAACACTGGGTCAATGCGATCTCGACTCATCGCGACCATCACATCAATGGATATTTTCCCTGAGTTTCCATGTAATTTCTAGTTAGTCGATACGTACTTGATGTTGAATGTTGGCTATCACATCGATGCCAATGATGCGGCGTGTCGACCTGTACGTTGACGATTCAATTTTTTGGTAATTAAAAGACCGTGTCCTTAGGGGTATTTGGGTCTTCTTCCTACAAGTTTCAGCCCCTAAAACAAGAAATTAAACCCTTGGGAGAGCAATTAAACTCATCTGTCCTCAAAATATCTCAAGAACAAAACCCTAGGTGCTCTAATTTTAAATCAAGAACTCAAGATTCCACTATGTTCTTTCAGATATTCATCAACTAAGGTATGTGAAATGTTAATCCAAGGGTCCCTTTAACCCTGGGAGTCCAAGAAACAATTTTAAAACTTCAATTGTATGGATTTCACGAATTCCATGTTGTGTTTGATAGTATCCTTATTTATAGTGATTAATTAGATTTAAAATCCATGCTTTTTGATAAGTTTCATGTGGGGTTAATTGAGTGATATATACTATCATCTGAAATCATGCTAAAGGTTTTAAATTGTGAATGTGGTATATGAAATTATGTGCTTACATGTTGATTAGCATTAAGTGCATGTTCAATGCCTTTCAAGTGATTGATGAAGTAAGCATGTAATTTAACTAGTGAAGTTATATCATGTTATCATGTGTACAAGTTCATGTCATATAAGTGTTTGTTAAAATACCCTAATGAATGAATTAGGATCAAGTACTTAGCTTACATGTTTCAAGTTTATGCCATGTCTCTTAATTTATGCTATCTAGTCTGGGGGCTACTTGTACCAGACAATTTAGCTGTTTACCTAGAGCCATGGTTAGTCATTGAACAATATCATTCACGTCATGATCAGTAGTACTCTCAGTCAGTTACAAAACTCAGGAAAACTCACTAGACTCAGTACTAGTCCAGTCTAGTTTATACTCAGTTCAGACCTTACTAGTACTTAGTAGTACTCAGTTAGTTAACAGAATTTAGTAATTTTCTTCAGTCCACAAAACTTAGTGGACAAAGTTTAGTTTAGTTAAATAGTAATGCCAGTAATAGTTTTGTCAAGAATAGTACAAATAAGAAATCAGTTCAGTGTCAATTCAATTAGGAGTAGGATTCCACACTGAGATAACCCAGGGATGGGGCCATTCCTACCAATAGAGTGTTTCACCCTTAGTTGAAATCCCTGTATTATAGAACTATGTATCCAGCATAGGTTGAGATATCTTTCTTCCAGATATTATAAAGGTCGATACGTTTCTCTTGAGTTATCCTTCCAGTGAGGTTTGATGAAAGAGCTTCATATCAGAAAGGGTTGACTCACAGTTTGTCCTTACCCATGGCACGATATTAATACCCTTCTAATTAGGGTTACAGTTTGGACCCCTATGAGTTTAGAGAGGGGCATGTCGGTCAAATAATTACCTCCCATAGTCTCAGTTTAAGTCATAGTCTCAGAATAGAACTCAGTTCAGTTTTATAGATTCAGGACTATTAGTTATAGTCACTCAGCTTAGTACGAAACTCAGTATGGTTCCGTAAAATCTCGACTGTCAGATACAGTCATTAAGTTATTAGAAATTGAATATCAGCATCTTAGACAATAGTTAATAAGTATTTAGATTCAATATTCAATATTATCATGATCTTAGTTACAGTATACATATTCATCCATGTATTCTTATTCATTCATACTCATGCTATTCAATTATTATTGTTCATACATATGAGACCATGCATTTCATCCCACCTCGCTAAGAATACTAGTATATTCAAAGTATTGATAAATGCTTTTATTTTGTGCTATGATGTCTTATATCATAGGTTAAGATGCATGGGCTCCAGAGCACCCTTAGCAGTGCAGATTTTCAGCAGTCAGCATAGTGGTGAGTCCTCATAGTTTGAGGACATAGTTATTTTTATTATTTCATATTATTTTTAGTAGTCGGAGTTAGTTGGGGACTTTTCCCATCAACTCCATAGTTCAGACAATTTAGAGGCTTTCCAAACTAGAGTATTTTCAGACAATTGTTTAGCTTTCAGTATTGATGTTTAGTTTTGGTATTATGATTCCATATCCAGTATTATTTATTGTATTGAACCTTATGTCCTATTTTCTACTGATTTTTTGCATATATACCGTATTATTATTCAGTTATTGCAGTAGGTACTAATCATGGTTTAGCTTGTCGTCCTTCGAGATTATCAGCACTGTGTAGCACTGGGGTACAGAATTGGGTCATTCCAAACTTTGTATCAAAGTGTAAGGTTCAATACTATCCTAGGAAGTTTGAAAGCTGCATATAGTAGAGTCTTGTGCATGGGTGTGTTGCGCTCCACACTTATGGACAACATGCTATGAGGTGTTTAGGAACAGTTTCCCTTTTTTCAGTGTTCATATTATGCGAGTGGGCATGAGCTTCAGTTACACTCTCCTTTTAATCTATGTTTTTCTTCTATTTATAGGCTATACCTCCAAATAGGACTGAGTGGAGAGGAATGAGGGACCATTCAAAACCCCATCCCATCTACCCAGATCCTCTGGATGAGCACGTCTCCCACGCTAAGTTAAGAGCAGCCTTCACCACCCTAGCTTATTTTATGGCAGCCTAAAATGAACGTCCAGCTGTTGTTTCACCCAACCCAATGGCCAATACTATTGTTGCCCGGACTTGATATTTTACTCGAATGAATTCTTCATCATTTACCAGGTCTAAGTCAGACAAAGACCCTTAGGAATTTCTAGATCAGGTGAAGAAGGTTACCAATATTATTAGGGTGACTTCTATTGAGAGCACTGAGTTAGTCGCATATTAGTTATAGGATGTGGCACACTCATGGTTCAAATAGTAGAAAATAGAGAAGGCCATAGATGCAATGCCCATAAAATGAAAGGAGTTTGTAGTTGCTTTTTTCGATAGGTTCTTCCCACTAAAGTTGAGGAAAGAGAATGTTTTGGAGTTTATAAACCTGAGGCATGGAAATATGATAATACCAAAGTATCCTATCAAGTTTACTCAGTTAGCTAGATATACCCCACATGTGGTAGAAGATAGCAAATATAAGATGAGTAAGTTTATGTTTGGGGTGTCTAGCAGTATGGTCAAAGAGTGTAGGACTGCAATGCTAATAAAAGAGATGGGCATATCTGACTCATGGTCAATGATTAGCAAATAGAGGAGGACAAGAATACAGAAAATGAGAGGGAGAAAAAGAGAGTGAGAACAGGTAGTTTCAGTTTTACTTAACCTAAGTTAGAGAGTAGGAATCATTCTCTGTTCCATAAAAAATCTTCAATTCCAGCTTCGTCCTCAGCTAGTGCTCCAGTACCAAAATTTAGAGATGGCAACAGGGATAGGGCATCAATCCTTTAGGCTCAAGGTAGTGTTAGTCGTGCCCGAACCAATCCTCTTTGTTAGAAGTATGGCAGAAACCACCAGGGTATCTGCAGAGCTGGAAGTGATATGTGTTTTGGATATGGCAAGCCAGGTCACAAGGTCTGACTATGTCCTCAGGTGGGATCATAAAGTCAATATAATTTTCCCCCAACTTAGTCAAGTCGCCCAAATCAGTAGAGTGCCTCTTCTAGTGCCACCAGTGGACAACACCCAATCAGACTCTATGCTCTTCAATCCTAGCAGGATCAGGAAATTTCTCCTGATTTGGTTACTGGTACATTACAAGTTTTCCATTTGTATGTTTACGCTTAACTAGATCCAGGAACTTTTTGGTCCTTTGTTAATCCACATATAGAAATTGATTTCGGATTCAGTCCTAAAATTCAAGCAGATCCTTTCTTAATTTCTACTCAAGTGGGTAAATCTATCATAGCCAAGTCAGTATAAAGAAACTAGCCAGTTATGATAGCTCAAAGAGTCACTTCAACAAACTTAGTCGAATTAGAGATGGCTAATTTTGATGTCATTCTTACCATGGATTGGCTTTATTCCTGCTATTCCTCAGTCGACTGCAGAAACAAAATTGTCCAGGTTTAGTTTTTGATTGAGCCCATCCTAGAGTGAAAGGGTAATACTTTAGAACTTAGGGGTCAACTTATTTCTTACCTTCTGGCTAGGAAAATGATAGCTAAGGGATGTGTCTACCATCTCGTTCAGGTCCAGGGATTTAGGTTAGAAACCCCTACTGTTGAATCAGTATCAGTAGCTTGTGAATTACCAGATGTGTTTCCCTAAGATCTTCCCGGAGTTCCTCCTAAAAGTGATATTGATTTTGGAATCAATCTTCTCCCAGATACTCATACCCTATCTATTTTTCCATATAGAATGGCTCCAGCAAAAGTTAGAGAATTGAAAGAGCAGTTAAAAGATCTCCTAGATAAGAGATTTATCAAGCCCGGTGTGTCCCTACAGGGCACACCAGTGTTATTCATATGTAAGAAAGATGGTTCTCTCAGAATTTGCATAGACTACCATTAGATAAATAAAGTCATGGTCAAGAACAAGTATCCACTTCCTAGGATTGATGACTTGTTTGACCAACTTGAGGGTGCCAGCTATTTCTCTGTGATAGACCTCAGATTTGGCTATTATCAGCTCAGAGTTAGGGAATGTGACATCCTGAAGATAGCCTTTAGAACTTGGCATAGTCACTTTGACTTCTTAGTCATATCCTTTTGTTTTACTAATGCCCCAACAACTTTCATGGACTTGATGAACTAAGTGTTCAAGTAGTACTTGGACATGTTGGTTATAGCCTTCATAGATAATATGCTTGTTTACTCCCGCAGTGAACATGATCATGTAGACTCTCTCAAAATAGTATTACAGACTCTCAAAAATCATCAGTTATTCACCAAATTCAGTAGGTGCAAATTTTGGCTAAGGTCAGTAGCTTTCCTTGTCCATATCATTTCTGATGATGGCATTAGAGTTGATCCCCAAAAAATTGATATAGTGATAAACTAGGCTATACCCATCTCTCTATCTTATATCAGGAGTTTTTTAGGCTTAACTAGCTATTAATGATGGTTTATTGAGGGATTTTTGTCTATCGCATCTCCTATGTCCAGATGGACTCAGAAAAAAGTCAAATTCTAGTGGTTAGATTCTTGCGAGAAGAGTTTTTAGGATTTAAAGACTCAACTTACTACAGCTCTAGTCTTGACCCTACCAGATGGTTCAGACGGCTTTGTTGTGTATTGTGATGCATCCAGAGTTGGTTTGGGGTTCATTTTGATACAGAGAGGTAAGGTCATAGCCTGCACCTCTAGAAAACTTTATCCCTATGAGAAGAACTATCCTACTTATGATCTTGAGTTAGTAGTAGTAGTTTTTTCTTTAGAGATTTGGAGACACTACTTGTATGGGGTGCACATTGATGTGTTCACAGATCATAAGATCCTGCAGTATGTGTTCTCTCAGAAAGACCTCAACCTTCATTAGAGAAAGTAGTTGGAGTTGTTAAAGAACTAGGACATGAGTGTCCTGTATCATCTGGGCATGACCAATGTTGTGGCTGACATTTTGAGTAGAATGTCTATGGGTAGTGTTGCCCATTTTGAGAAAAGTAAGAAAAAGTTAACTCAAGAAGTTCATCAACTAGCCCAACTAGGTATCCACTTAGTTGATTCAGCAGAAGGTAGTGTGTTGGTGCAGAGTAGCTCAGAATCATCCCTAGTTTCTGAAGTGAAGAAAAAGTAGGATAGGGATCCTAGTCTAGTCAAGATGAAGAAATCATTCAGAGATCAAAAAGCAGATGTTTTCTCCCAAAGAGGAGATGGTGTTTTGCATTGTCAGGGCTATCTGTGTGTGCCAGGTATAGGTTACTTAGGGCAACGAATTCTAGCAGAAGTGCGTAGTGCACACTACTCTATTTATCTAGGAGCCACTAAGATGTAAGTGACTTGTGGGAGATCTATTGATGGTGTTGGATGAAGAGGGATATTGCAGAGTTTCTGGATAAATGTTCAACATATCAGCAGATTATGGTTGAACATCAGAAGCCTAGTGGGTCCATGTAGGAGTTCAATATTCCCACCTAGAAATGGGAAGAAGTGAACATGGACTTTGTAATGGGTCTATCTCGTACTCACCATCAACATGATTTATCTTGGGTCATTGTAGATAGAGTAATCAAATAAACCTATTTTTTACCAGTCCATAAATCTTACTCAGCCGAGGATTACGCCAAACTCTATATCAGGGAGTTGGTTAGATTGCACAATGTTTTATTTTCCATTATCTCAGATAGAGGTATCTAGTTTACCTCTCAGTTCGGGAAAGATTTCCAAAAGGGTCTTGGCACCCGAGTTCACCTCAGTACAGCCTTTCATCCTCAGACAGATGGTCAAGTAGAAAGGACTATTAAGACTATAGAAGATATGTTGCGAGATTATGCGAATTACTCTAAATGTAGTTGGGTTGACCATTTGTCTTTGATTGAGTTTGCATATAACAATAACTATTATTCTAGTACTCAGATGGCTCTGTTGAGGTGCTTTATCGGAGGAGGTGTAGATATCCCATTGGTTTGTTTGAAGTGGGAGAGGCCACGGTGATTGGCCCTAACCTGGTATTTGATAACTTAGAGAAAGTTTAGTTAATCAGGGGATAACTTAAGACAACTTAGAGCCGAAATAAATCATATGTAGATGTATGCAAAAAGAATCTCGAGTTTGAGATTGGTTACTATATGTATTTGAAAATATCTCCTATAAAGGGAGTGAAGAGGTTTGGCAAGAAAGGAAAACTCAATCCCCGATATGTTAGTCCTTACTGAATTGTTAGCCGTTTTGGAAAGGTAGCTTACAAGCTTGAGTTGCCTTTAGATTTATCTTTAATTCATCAAGTGTTCAACATCTCCTTGGTAGAGAAATTCATAGGTGACCCAACAGTCATAGTCCCTGTAGAGGGCATAGATGTTTAGAGCAATCTCTCTTATGAAGAGATACCAGTTAAAATCCTTGATTATCAGATTCGCATACTGAGGAACAAAGAAGTCCCTCTAGTCAACGTTCTTTGGCAGAATCAGTTCGTTGAGGGAGCTACTTAGGAAGCAAAAGCAGACATGTAGACCAAGTATCATCACCTCTTGTCCGTAAACTCACACTTAGTCAAAGGTAATAGTTTTCCTTAATCTAATTTAGTTTCATGTTCAGATTTCAGCCACAAACTTGGTATCAGTTACCATTGCATATTCAATTATATGTTCATAAGTCAGTTCAATCATGTATCTATGCATTAGATATATATCTCCAGCATATAAATTCAGTTTATCAGTAATCTCAGTCATATATTCATGAATCATATTCAGTTATGTACTCATGCATCAAATATGCATATTTAGTATGGTAATTTAGTATATTAGTAACCTTAATCATGAAATCATGCTTCAGTTGTGCATGTCTTGTGTCTAAGTTTAGTGTACCAATATTCTCTGCTTAGTCAGTCTCATTCAATGATGAATGTTCCCAAGGGGGAGATAATATAAAACCCTATGAAATTCCCTAGCTTAATTCAGTCCTAAAAGGATAATAAGGGGTCCCAAACTTAGAATATTTTAGCTAAGTATCTAGACTTAGTGTCATTTTAGCCTTTGAAAGTTGGCAATCTTATTTCATGACCTTTACGTCCATCAAATATCGATCTATAGGTTGATTCATGATCAGGAAGGTCAATAGTTATTCCTGGAAAAGTTTTGGATTTTTAGAAACTTGTTTATACTATGTTTTAGTGCCCAAAATAGTGGGTCAACGCGATCTTGACGCATCGCATCGATGGATATTTTCCCCCAGTTTATATGCAATTTCTAGTGAGTCAACATAGACTCAATGCTTGGTGTTGGGTATCGTGTCGATGCCAATGATGCAGAGCATTGATGATTCAGTTTTTCATTCATTAAAAGACCATATCCTTGGGGGTATTTAGGTCTTTTACCCTTATCTTTTCGCCCCCAAAATGTGAAATTAAACCCATTGGAGAGAAAATAAACTCATCATTCCTAAAAATTGCTCAAGAACAAAACCCTAGTTGCTCTAATTCTAAATCAAGAACTCAAGATTCCACCATGTACTTTCAGAAACTCATTAGCTAAGGTATGTGACGTGTTCATCCAAGCATTCCCTTAACCCTTGAAGTCCAAGAAACTATTTTTAATCTTCAATTGTATGGATTTCACAAATTCCATGTTGGGTTTGATAATATCCATGTTTATGGTGATTAATTGGGTTTCAAATCCATGCTTTATGATAAGTTTCATGTGGGGTTAATTGAGATATATGTGCTATCTTGTGAAATCATGCTAAAGCTTTCAAATTGTGAATTTGATATATGTAATTATGTGCTTACATGTTGATTAGTATTAAGTGCATATTCTATGCCTTTCAAGTGATTGATGAACTAAGCATGTGAGTTAAATAGTGAAGTTATATCATGTTAGCATGCGTACAATTTCATGTCATGTAAGTGTTTGTTAAAATGCCCCAATGAATGAATTATGATCAAGTACTTAGCTTACATGTTTCAAGTTTATGCCATGTCTCTTAATTTTGTGTTATCAAGTCCTAGGGGTACTTGTACCCAAAAATTTAGCTATTTACCAAGACACATGTTCAGTCATAGAATAGTACCAGTCACGTTATGATCAGTAATACTCTTAGTAAGTTACAGAACTCAGGAAAACTCAGTAGACTCAGTACTAGTCCAGTCTAGTTTAGTACACAGTTCAGACCTCATTAATACTTAGTCAGTTAATGGAATTTAGTACTTTCCATCAGTCCACGAAACTCAATGAAATCAATTAGTTTAGTTAATCAGTAATATCAGTAACAGTTCAATCCATCCTACTACAAACTAGAAATTAGTCCAGTGTCTATTCAGTTAGGAATAGGATTCATCACCAAGTTAACCCACGGATGAGGGCATTCCTGGCAGCAGAGGGTTTGACCCTTAGTTGCAATCCCTACATTACAGAACTACATAGTGAGCATAGGTTGACATATCTTCCTGCCAGATATTATTAGTATTGATACATCTCACTCGAGTTATCTTGCCAGTGAGGTTTGATGAAAGAACTTCCTATTAGGGAGGGTTAACTCATAGTATGTCCCTACCCGTGGCATGTTATTGACACCCTTCTAACTGGGGTTACAAGTCGGACCCCAATCACTTTATAAAGGGGTATGTCGGTTAGAAGATTACCTCCCACAGACTTAGTTTTAGTCTCAGTCTCAAAATAGAACTCAGTTCAGTTCTATCAATTTAGGACTATCAGATATAGTCACTTGCTCAGTACAAAACTCAGTATAGTTCCATAGAATCAGGACTGTTAGATATAGTCATTTAGTTATTAGAAATTTAGTATTAGCATACTTAGATAAGAGTTAATTAGTATTCAGTATTATCACGATCTTAGTTATACTATAGGTATTCATACATGTATTCTTATTCATTCATAATCATGTTATTAATTTATTATTGTTCGTACATATGAAACCATGCATTTTGGCCCACCTCACTAAGCATACCAGTACATTCAAAGTACAAACGCATGCTTTTCTTTTGTACTATGATGTTTTATATCATAGGTTCAGATGCACGGGCTCTAGATTACCCTTAGAAGTTCAGATTTTAAGAAGTCAACATAGTAGTGAGTCCTTAAAGATTGAGGACATGGTTGTTTTCAGTATTTCAGTATTATTTTTTGTAGTCGGAGTTAGTTTGGGGCTTGTCCCATCAACTCCACAGTTCAGATAGTTTAGAGGCTTTCCAGACTAGAGTATTTTCAGACAGTTGTTTATTTTTTAGTATTGATGTTCAGTTTTTGTCTTGCGATACCATATCCAGTATTATTTACACTATTGAACCTTATGGCTAGCTTTCCACCTACTCTCTGTATATATACCCTATTATTATTCAGTTATTATAGTAGATACTAGTCATGGGTTAGCTTGTGGTCCTTTAGGATTATGAGCACTGTGTAGCATCTGGGGTACAGACTTAGGGAATTATAGAAGGGCTATTACTTCATTTCCAAAAGATTCTCTCTTAAATTTCCCTTTTTAAGTCAATGCTAGAGTTTTAAGGAGGTGGTCATCTAGGGTTCTAAGGGTGTTATCTTTTTAAAAATCCATTGTAATTAAGAAATGTACCTCTTTCCCTATACTTAAACTTTCCTTATAGCATGAATTATTTATTATTATGCTTGGTTTTGATATTGGGTTTTGAAGTATGAGTTGAGGGTTTTTAATGTATTTGGTTTAAATGTTTTCCCTTGATTATTATTGAATTGTTATGCATTGAATTGATTAGTAATGAGCTCTTTGGGTGCATAGGGATGGTAATTGATTTTAGGGGTACAATGGATTTCCAAAGTAAATGGCTTCAGTATGGATATTGATAATAACTTTGATGGACTTGCATAATTGACCTTAGGAATATGCTTTATCACTTGGTTTGGCTATTCTTTTAGAAACCATGCAATGCATAAAGGGTAATTGAGGCATGAAATAAATTGGTTTGGTTTTCAAATGGTTTTGGAAAGGCGTTGGTGGCCATAACTTGGGCTTTTAAATTGGAAATTGTGGAGTCAACTTGGTTTAATAGTTTTGTATGAGAAAATAGAATAGACATGCAATCTCTAAATTTTGGTATGACGATACCACAAATTAATGCCTAATTAAAATACTCCTTCGTAAATGGGTGGAAATGTGCAAATGATTTAAACTGGGCTCAAAGGAGGCTGTGTAGCTATCTATGGAGGGTAGAGGTCCTGGGGGACCGATGCTGGAATCTTAAGTGTGTCAATGTGAAGGTTGGTCTTAGTGACCATGTTCTTATGTCACACTAAATTTATTTGTATTAAGGATAAAAATGGTAAGGATTCCCTAAATTTTTATTATACCTTTGGTCATGCATATAACCTACACCAGGGCCCTTTCAACAAGGGGAACTGAACCCATATAGTCCATGAGTGTAGGTAAAGTATGATCAAGATACACAGTCCAGGTTAAGGTTTTACTCTTTATCTAGTCCTTGTTCCCATTCCCAGCATATGGTATATATATAAATATATATACGTATGCATTACTTATGGTGTTGTTCACTGGCTTTAATGACTTTTGTATTATGGATTATGACATTATTTTATCCTTTATCCCTAAGTTACATGTTAGCGCTCCAACTACTAACCATCTTCAGTCGCTAAGTCCCCACGTGATGCAGGAACTGGCCATACTTTACCTCCCATGCACACTGATTAGGTTTTCATGGGATAGCTCAGGTGTCAGACTAAAGTGGTGAGCTTCCATCCTTTGCAATAACCAATTTTATGCTTTTGATTTCCTTATGTTTGACTTTCTTCGGATATGTTTTTGGCTATGAATATCCTGACCAAACTATCTTTTGTTCTGTTATAGGCTTTGTTGGATGTTATTGTTAGTATGGGTACTATGGTTGGTTTTAGGTTATGATCCTTTTTGGATTATTTAAGTTTTCCCCTCCTATTTTGTCTTATAGTAGAATTCATCTGCTGCAAGGTGTACTTAGTTATATTGGATTAGGCTTAGGGGTGCTCTTTGGTCCTCGATAGACTTGAGATGCCCATCATGACCAGGCCCTGGTTCGGGTCATGGAAAATTTTGTATCATAGCCTAGTTTCATGGTCTATTGGGTGTCCACAAAGTATTCTTATGTAGAGTCTCTTTAATGGGTGTGTAGCACAGAAACTTATAAGGGAGAGGCTACGAGGCATTTTGGAATATTTTCTCTTTCTTGTTTTTTTTAGTTTTAGTATATAGAGTCTAAGGTATGGGATTTCTCTAGCACCCATTAGTTTTTCTCTAAGACGATTTGAATTTCTTAGAAATTCATCTATCTCATCCGAGGAACTGTATAGGTAAATCTTATCCCACCTATGGGGTAGAGACCAAATCTATGGTTGCTACTTCTGATTGTTTTCATGGAGTTCCACCCAGTTCTGTTGATCCTTATCCAGATGGTGACTATCATACTCAGTCACCTCAAGGATATATTACTAATGTCGAGTTTTTCCAATCCATTAAAATATTGGCCAGTTGGTAACATCTCAGTCATGTCAGATAAGTTCATTTAGTATTGTTGGGAGTTAATTTGAGGCCACTACAGTTTGCCAGTTTATGAGATTGAGCCCTCCAACATTCCCTGTTACTAAGGTTGAGAAGGATCGTCAAGGTCTTATAGATGAGATAAAGAATATCTTTTGGGTTTATGCATGCCACTAAGGTTGAAGGTACAAAATTCGCTGCTTATTAGTTAGAGTATGTAGAGTACCAATTGTATGAAGAGGGGAAGCAACTTTGGTTAATGCTTATCAGAAGGTATGAAGGCTCCTATTCAACGATTGGTGTGCCTTATTTGAAGTTGTTTGGAGATTATTGTTTTAAGAGTAGTGATGGTTATATGATGTTAATAAACAGTTGAAAGATCATCTTAACAATGGTTTTATCCACCCTAGTTTTTCTCCATGGGGTGAACCTATTTTATTCATGCGTAAAAAGAATGGTTCTCTTTGGATGTGTATTGATTACCGTCAGTTGAATTAGGTGATGGTGAATAATAAGTACCCTTTTCCTATGATTGATAATCTATTTGACCAACTTTAGGGTGCTAAGTACTTCTCTAAGATTGACCTTTAATCGGGTGATCATCAGTTAAGGATTAGTGAGAAGGATATTCCTAAGACTTTTTTCCATACCCGATATGGAATTTTTGAGTTCTTGGACATATCTTTTGGGTTAGTCAATGCCCTGGCGGAATTTATGGATCTCATGAATCGGGTATTCCATCAATTTTTGGACTTGTTCATGATTGTTTTTATAGATTATATTATGGTATATTCAAAAAGTGAGGTGGATCATGCCAATTACCTCTATGTTGTGTTGCTAACCCTAAAACATCAGCAATTGTATGCTAGGTTTTCAAAGGGTAAATTTGATTGAATGATGTTACTTTTATGGGTCATGTTGTTTCTAGTGAAGGGATCATGATGGATCCACAGAAAGTAACTGTGGTTAAAAATTGGCCTAGACCCACAACTTCTATCGATATTTGGAGCTTCTTAGCTTTAGCTCATTATTATAAGAGGTTTGTGGAAATTTTCTCATTGATTGCTGGACCTTCGAATATGTTGACTCCTAAAAAGGTGAAGTTTCTATGGTCCGATGCTTATGAGGGGAGTTTTGAGAAGATGAAAGATAAATTGACTTCTGCTCTTGTTTTAACCATACTCAATGGTAATGATGACTTCATGGTTTATTTTGATGTGTCTTGTACGGGACTTGGTTGTGTATTAAGACATCATGGAAAGGTGGTAGCATATTCTTCTAGGTAGTTGAAATGTCATGAGAGGAACTATCCGATTCTTGATTTGAAGTTATTGGATGTGGTGTTCAATTGAAAATTTAGCGGCATGGGATCTACTTTAACATCTATTTATATCATAAGACCGTACAATATGCATTCACCCACAAAGAGTTGAATCTAAGGAAAATGAGATGGCATGAGTTGCACAAGTACTATGACATGAGTCTCCACTATCACCTAGGAAAGACAAACACGGTTGTTGATGCTCTTAGCAGCTAATCTTTGGGGAGTCTATCCTACATAGATCATGAGAAGCAAGACATGGGAAAAGAGGATTGATATAGTAATTTGTGATTCACGTCCATCTTATTATCCCACCATCTCATCTAATCAACTTGAGATTCAAAAGGTGCGAGTTGAACTGAAGGTATAGACAAGGAGCAATAAGGCGACGCCTTGGACTCACAAGGTAAAGGGTGAGATTTATCAACATGTTCACAAGACGGTTGATATTTCATAGCTTGTCAACTTTACATATAGAGTAGCAGAATACGTAGGTTGAACATGAGAAATTTATGGATTTATGAAGCTAGGGGGAACACAGTCCTAGTGTTTGTCTTCTATTATTTACAACTCAAAATATTCAAGTTCGGTTACTACTTACAAATGATTTCCATATTTCCCCATTTACTTTTCCACATTGCTAATGGATTTCAGCAAGTTAAGCAATTGTTTAGCATTTTCCCTATGTGTTCTAACCCAACCTATTTGGCTTACTATATTTGGCATCGATCCCAACATATTTCATTAGAGGTGAGATTTAGGCGACATCATAATTTTGCCACCATTGATGGGGAAGACAGTTTGAGTAGTTCATTGAATTGGTGAAGTTTGTGGGTTTTGTTTTATGTCCTTTCTTTGGCATACACTGGTGTATGTTAAACACTAGGAGAAGAGCTAATCCCTTACTCCCTTTTGATCCAGATCCTGAAAGAATTATTTAAACACCGAGTAGGATATCAGGACAAGTTTGCTATGGTGTTCCTGTTGGGGTTCAAGACCCTTAGAATGTTTCTCCTCCCCCACCTAATAATCTACATAATGTTTTTGACAGATAGGCTAAACAATTATTTGTAGTAGCAGCTGAAGAATCTAGAGTAGCTGAGGAAGCACATTTAGCTAAAGTAGCCAGGGCAGCCCAACAAGCAATACTAGCTAAGCCAAGATAAGTTACCGAGTGTCAAAGTAAATTTGATAGAGTCAGAGATCCGATAGTTCGTGTATATCAGCATCTTCAGCCTTATAACAAAGACAAATACATGGGATAAGCTAAACCTGCTATGAAAGGAGCCATCATTCCTTTTTCTTTACCATCTAATGTTAAATTTGACATTACTAGTGCTATGATCCAATTGCTAAACTTTAAAGGTACATTTTTGGGATTAATAACTAATGATGCAAACATGCATCTTGCTAATTTTACTTGGATATGTTCCTCATATGATATTCTAAGGGTAGACTATGAAGCTTTGAGCTTAAGGTTGTTCCCACCTTCGCTGACTTGAGAAGCATTACTATGGTTAGGGGAACTTCTGAGAGGTTCAATCACTATTTGGCATGATATGACTAGATAGTTTTTGAATAGACTCTTCCCTCCTACAAGGGTGCTATAGTTGAGTGATGGAATCTACAATTTTAGATAGCTACCTATATAATCCATGTATGGGAAGTGGTTTAGATTTAAGAAGTTGAGCATGGTACCTAATCACAAAATCATAGGAACCAATTTGTTAGAAATCTTCTATAGATCATTGAATATCAGCTCCAGAGTAATGGAAAATACTATTTCGAGAGGTGTATTTATGCATCATTGGTTGGACGCAACACAAAAGATGCTAGAAGATATTTCAGTGACAAATCGAGTTTGGCATACTAGAGATGTTGAATATGTTGTGGTTACATATTATATTGGAGCAGCTATTGATTAAGTAGCTGATCATGATTTAGTAGCACAAGTGGTTGCGTATCTTCGGACAGATATTGGGCTGCTTACAAAGAAAAATCACTACAATAGGTGTTGAGAAAGTGAATGCATTTATGGCACAAGGATCTACTTTTTGGACATTTGAGACTGAATTTGAAGATGAAGCAAAGTATCTTGATATGCAGTTGGCAGATTTTTTAGCACAAGGGCATGGGAATCAAGGTTGAAATTATTACAATGATATATACAGAGATTGGATTTGACATCGAGATAGTGATAAGATATGTAAACATGACTACAAAGAGAAGAGTGATATGTATATACCACTAGGTAGGCGAGATACTGAGTCTAGAATGGAAGCAATATTGTCGAAACTAGTCAAAGGACAAAAAAGTCAAGAGAATTGTCTTAAGGAGATTAAGGAATACATTTCAAGGATGAATCAGATAGTTGAGTCACATTCTACCACAATCAAGCAACTGGAGCAGCAGTATGGTCAGATGTCGACCACGTTGAGTCAAAGGCAATCTGGCGTTCTTCCTATTAATAAGGTTGCAATCCAAAGAATGATGGTTACTACTATGTCATTGCTACTAAGAGTGGTTAAACCACTGTAGATCCACTTGTACCCATTGTAGATGATCCAAAGAAGGATGGTAATTCTATTAATATGGACAGTAGTAGCAAGCAAGATATAGGAAAAGATAAGGCCGAGGAGCCTATTATGAACCTCATCCCGAGATCTCAACCTTCTTTTCCTAAAAGAATGAAAAAGAAACAAGAAAATGTCAAGTATCAGAAATTTTTATCTATGTTAAAGGAGCTATTAGTCAACATCCCACTTGTAGAGGCATTAGAGTAAGTGCCAGGATATGAAAAATTCATGAAGGATATAATTACTATGTAAAGGCCAGTAATTTATGAGACATTTAGCAATATTCATCACTACAACATTGTACCTACTAGATCATTGGTAGAGAGGAAGGAGGATCTTGGTTCTTTCACCATTCCTTGCACCATTAGATCTTTCAACTTCACTCAAACATTATGTAATTTGGGTGCTAATATTAAACTCATACGATTATCAATATATAAGTATTTGGGGTTGAGAGATCCCACATAAACCACCATGAGACTAGTGACAGTTGATATGACAGTGTAAAATCCAGTTAGTATTCTATATGATATATTGGTGATAGTTCTTTCTTTTATCTTTCCTATTGATTTTGTGATATTAGACTATGATGTGGACTTTTAAGTCCCAATTATTTTGGGAAGACCGTTCATGGCTATAGAAGGACATTGATTGATTTTGATCTAGGATATCTGTTAATAAGACTTAATAATAAACAAGTGATATTCAATATATACAAATCCATGAAGCAACCTGATGAGTTAAGAGTGATATCTGCGATTGATATGTTTGATGAAAATATAGACTTATTCCATGATGTCAAAGCAGTAACTACTTGGGAAGATATTTTTGATATTGTTCCTATTAAAGAGTGGTTGGGTGTTGAAGCTTTGGCAACCGTGATCATGAATTTCGACATCGATGGTATTGATGACTATAATAAGATGGTATGTACACTCTATGGGAGGGGTTCTTATACTTATGCACCAAAGAACCTTGATTTGGATAAAAAAAATAAAACCACTCGACCTGCTCTCCCATCTATTGAAGAGCCACCCATCTTAGAGTTAAAGGATTTTTGGGGGCCAACAAAACTTTATCTGTAATGATTACAGCTGACTCGATTGAGAATGAAGTGGAAGCTTTAGTATCTGTGCTACAAAGATTCAAGAGGGCCATTGGTTGGTCCTTTGTAAATATCGATGGTATCTCACCTAGTCATTATACTCATAAGATCTTACTTGAACCGAATTATGTTCCAAGTATAGAACATCAGCGTCTACTCAATCCTTCTATATAGGAGGTAGTGAAGAAGGAAATAATCAAGTAGTTTAATACTGGTGTAGCGTATCCCATTGCTGATAGAAAGTAGGTCAGTTTGGAAAAATGTGTTCTGATGAAAGGCAGTATTACTGTTGTTCCTAATAAAAAGATTGACCTAGTGACGATAAGGCCAGTCATATGATGAAAAGTATGCATGGCTTACAAAAAATTGATTACATGGGCTCAGAAAGACCACTTCCTCATGTCCTTCATGGACCAGATACTGGATAGAATTATGGGCAGAAGGTTGTACTATTTTCTAGATTGGTATCAGGCTATAACCTAATAACTATTGCACCTGATGAGAAAGAGAAAATAACCTTTACTTGTCCTTATGGGACTTTTGTATTCAGACGTATGCCACTTGAGTTATCTAATGCTATAGCCATATTTCAGAGATGTATAATGTCAATCTTCTCTGACTTGGTATAAGACACCATCGAAGTGTTAATGGATGATTTCTCAGTCATTGGTGATTCTTCTGATGACTAATTAGTGTACTTGGAAAATGCTCTTTGAAGGTGTGTGGAATGCATCTCGGTACTCAATCAGGAAAAGTGCCATTTTATGGTTAAAGAAGGTATTATGCTTGGACCAAAAATTTCCAAAAGGGATATTGATGTAGATTAAGGAAAGATTGAAGTGATCAAGAAATTACCGCCATTAATTTTTGTGAAGGGTGTTCGTAGCTTTTTGGGACATGCTGGGTATAATAGACAATTCATCAAGGATTTCTCCATGATTGCCAACCCTTTTTGTAGGCTTCTTGAGAAAGAGGTGAAATTTGAGTTTACTAAAGTATGCTTGAAGTCTTTTGAGTGTCTGAAAGTGAAGTTGATAACTTCTCCTATCATTGTGTCACCAAATAGGTCCTTTGCAATTGAGATTATGTGTGACACAAGTGGATTGGCCTTAAAGGTTGTACTAGGCTAATGAAAAGAAAAGATCCTCCAACCTATCTACTATGATAGGAAAGCACTAAATCCTGCTCAAAAGAACTACATCATTTTTGAACAAGAGTTGTTGGTAGTGATTTTTAGCTTTGAGATGTTTAAGTCTTATTTGATTTGGGTGTGATTGAGCACACTAATCATGCACCATTATGGTCCTTGATAGTGAAAAACTATGCAAAACTTTTACTGGTTAGGTGGGTTCTATTGCTGCAAGAATTTGATTTCGAGGTTAAGGACAGAAAAGGCACAAAGAATCAAGTTCGGATCATTTGTATAGACTTGAGGAGGAAGCTTGGAAGAATGTTGAAAATGGGCTCAAGATTGATGACAGTTTTCTAGATAAGCAGATATTAGAAGCTTCCCACGATCTGATTCCATGGTTTGCTAATTATGTAAATTATCTGGCAAGTGATCTAGTCCTAGAAGATATTTTCTTTCAGCAAAGAAAGAAATTTATGAATGAGGTAAGGAAATTCTTCTGGGATGAAATTTATTTATTTCGAATTTGTGCGGATGGGTTTATTCGTAGATTTATAACTGAGGTGGAGATAATGAGCACACTTTAGGTTTGTCACTCTTCACAAGTTAGGGGTCATCTTGGAGGAACCCACAGAACCCAGAAAATCCTGTAATGTGGGTACTATTGGCCAACAATATTCAAAGATGCACATGATTTTTCTTCAGCTTGGGATTAATTTCTATGCCAAGGTAACATATATCGATGACATGAACTTCCTAGGACCACTATTTTAGAATTGGAATTATTTGATATATGGTGTATAGATTTCATGAGTCCTTTTGTGAGTTTGTTTTGCATTAAGTATAGTATTGTGGCTATGGATTATGTTTCCAAGTAGGTGGAAGTGGTTGCTCTCCCCAACAATAAAGCACGTAGTGTCACTGGATTCTTGAAAAAGCATATCTTTTCTAAATTTGGCACACCACGTGCTATCCTTAATGACGGTGGGTCTCATTTTTGTCACCGTCTATTCAAAAGTTTACCTGAGAACTATGGGGTGAAAAACAAGGTAGAAACACCTTATCATCCATAGACTAGTGGACAGAGTGAGGTGTCCAACAGAGTAATCAAGTCCATCTTGGTGAAGACAGTGAATGCTAATAAGACTAATTGGTCATGAAAGTTAAATAATGCATTATGGTCTTACCTAATAACTTTCAAGACCTCATTGGTACTTCTCCTTATCAGTTTGTGTATGGCAAGGTATGTCACTTGCTTGTTAAACTTGAAAATAAAGCACAACGAGATCTGAAAAGGTTGAATTTTGAGTGGCAAGATGCTGCAAGGTCAATGCTGAACAAGATGAATGAGTTAGATGAATTCTGACTTTGGGAATATGAAAGATTTACAATTTACAAAGAAAAGATAAAACTGCATCGTTATCACAAAATTAATAAAAGAATCTTTGAAAAAGGTAATAAGGTATTACTTAATAACTCTAGACTTCACTTTTTTATAGGTTAGTTAAAGTGTAGATGATATGGTCCATTTACTATGCTATGAGTGTTCCTATATGGTGCTTTGGAATTGAAGCGGGATGGTTAATCCCCATTCAAGGTGAATGGGAAAAGAGTAAAGCATTATATGGGTGACACTAAAGAAGTTAGTCTAATTTTTGAGATGGACCTTGGTGAAGTCTGAGTAACCAAGGAAATTTCATCGTGCTGAGATATTAATTCAAGCGCTGCATGGGAGGCAACCCATGAGGCTAGTTGGTGAAATATGAGTATCCAACATAGCCCCTTCATGTCGTGATGTTAAATAAAGAGCTGTGTGGGAGGAAACCCATGTTTTTTATTTATTTATTTATATTTTAATATGTTTGTTCAGTGTTCAGGACTAAAGATTGCAGAATAAAGCTAGAAAATTCCAAGAAGTTAGGTCATATGGACTCTTTACGAGTTGTATCTTCAGGTAACAACTCATGAGTAAGAGTCGTAAGGACCTTTAAGTTTATTAAGATTCAGATAAAAGTTTCTAGAGTCTTTACGACTCATGAAACGAATCATACCCTCAGGGTATGAGTTGTCACAATGATTCATATCAACTCCAGAACGTAGAGAAAGTTCCAAGTCTTTATGAATAGAGGAAAAGACGCATAATCCTAGGTTACGAGTAATACATATGACTCATAACCAAGCTTAATAGTTCGGGGGTTATGGGTCAACCCGGGCCAAATCCATGGTTTTAACTAAAAAGGGTACCCGATTCAGGTACTCGATACTATAAAAACACTGCATACCTCTATTAACGACTATTCTTTAAGCTCTTAAATCACGAATTCATTCAAAAATATACTCTGACTTGTTAGAATCACTCACATTACATGAAATACTTAAGAAATTGGTGTCAAAAAAAGATAACTTCAAGAAACCTAATCTGTCAACCATTCAAGTAAGTTTTTGAACTCAAATTTGTTATATTTTGAGTTGATATTAAGTTGAGATTTTAGTGTTTATTCTACTGTAATAGCTATATGTATTTAAATTTTTGACCCTAATTCTTAGAAATTGAACTTAAAATGGAAATTTTTGGTAAACTTGAGGCTGTGTACTAAAACTATGTGTTGTTGGACCAAAATAGTGTGGTAATGTTCTGCATTACAGGGTAGAATAAGGAATGTATGTTAGAATAAACCTGTAAGATAAACTTGTGTGTTGCAGTCGATATGAGTCTCCTTACGACTTGAACCCATAAGTCAGCATCGTAACAAGATTTGTAACCACTAAAAACATAAAGGTAAAACTGGGTGAAGGTTTTGATATGTGTACGACTTTTCTATATGTCGTATAAAAACCCTTATGACTCATAAACACAAGTCGTACTGACCTGGGGTTTATCATATATTAGACTATTATGTCTTGTCTGCTTATGAGTGTTATTAATGAGTCGTAACTAGTCTTTACAAATTCTTAGGAGGACTCATAAGCTAACCAGTGAACATTTATATACACACTATTTGTCATATGACTCAGTTGTATGAGTCGTACCCTGATCATACAACTCTTACCCCCAATATTAACCTGAACAGAACTAGCACACCGATACTTAATTTTCTTTATTTTCTTTCATTTTCTTATCATTTACTAATTAGTCTATGTACACAAGAATTATGGCTCCTAGAGGTGATTCCTCAAAGAAAAACACCAAGAAAAAGTCGGCTCCAAAGGCAAAGTTGCAGTTTAATGAAGAGGAGCCATGCGATTCAAGTGAGGATCTTGTCCAGTTCCCCATGAAAAAAGTTCAAAGGTAAAAACACCCTTAAGAAAAGAAAGTAGCCACTTCGGAGGACATACCCCCACGGGGAAGAAGAATGAAGAACCCAAGTACCTCTCCTTCATACTCAACTTCATCTTCTAAGGATGGTGAGGATGAAAAAAATGATGAACTTGAGGATGATGCAAGGGAAGAGGAGATTGTTGAATCTAGATCAGACTCAAGATTAAAGGAAAAAAGTTTGAAGAATGCTAGTGTGGAAGAAGTTGATGCTACTCCTATTGATAAACAGGACCTACCACTGGCCGTAACACCTGCTCCAGTGCCCATTGTTGAATGGTGGGGGTACCCCGATATACAAGAAACATATAATGATGGGTTGAGCAAACTCCCGAATAGGATAATAAAAAGGAGATTGTATCTTTAGAGGTGGTTGACTACCACAGGGATGTCCGAGTCCCTAATTTGAGGCTCAATTATGGAAATATGGATTTATGTGAATGACTATGATGCCCGACAAGTATAGTCCCTCATTAGTGAGGGAGTTTTAAATGGTGTATAAGGGTGAGTTAAAGAGACAATATTCGTAGGGGCAGTTGTGAAGAGGTGGTGATAAAATACATCACTAATCATTTGGGAAGTGTGGATGAATATCTCCCCATGTACTATTTACCGATTCTTGAATGGAACAAACTTCCAGCCGCCAGTGAACATAAGAGAGATTGATTACTCAATGGATGAAATGCGAAAGATCATAAGGAATCAATTGGTATCTGACAATAAGATGAGACATTTTTAGTGCATTGTGAGTCTAATTGCTATGGAGGGAGAGGATGTAGTTCGAGTGGTAGGAGGCCCGGGAGTGGCCTCACAAAAGATAGAAAGTACACGCTAAATTTTTAGGCTAAGGCATGGTGGACACTGGCCAACGCAGACTTTGTCCCGCTACTGGGGACAACATATTCAGCCAAGTTCATGAAACATTGATAGAGTGGTTTATGACGGGGTATGAGTTTGATGTGGGTAAGTTTTTGGCTTGAGAGTTTTAAGATTGAGCGATGGATGGAGAGAAATTATTACTAGTTGACCCATGTATGATGACTCAGTTGTGTATTGCTGCGTAGGTGCATGAACTCCTAGGGATTGATGAGTTTATTGAGACCACAAACACTATAGATTTGGGGATGATTAGAGATGCAACAAATCCAATAGCCAGACAAGAGATAATAAAAGCTGATATGATAGTTGAGATGTACAGGAGCTATACTGAACATATTAAGGATGCAGAGACTGATTATACCATACATGGAGGTGTGCAAACTGATCCACCGACTTCATATGTACTGGGTACATCTAGTGCCCCTTATCCAGCAGAGTCCATACCACCTCGACCTAGAGCGATTTGGGCTGTCTTGATACTGATCTCACGGGCCATGTGGGACAAGGAAATAAAGAGATTGGCCACATTAGAGACCAAAGTTCGGAATATAGAAGGGGGTGTGAAGCCCTATTTTGAAACTAAGCTAGAAAACCAAGATAGAAAGGTACAGAGTCAACTGGATGCCTTTGAGCAGCATATGACTCAGTGCCAGGAAAATGGCCAGACCCTAAATATTGCAGAGTTGATAGAGGAGGTGGCAGAAATAAAAAAGATGGTTCATAAGTTGTATAACAGGCCATTCATCCCAGCACTCATTTAATGGTGGTTCATCCCAAAGTACATGTTGAAAATATCTAAGCTATCTTTGAACCAAAGAACAAAGGAAAAAGAGAGAGAAAGAATAGAAAGCATTGGTAGCAGAAAGAAGCTTTGAAAAAGGCTAAGAAAGATAGCATCCAGAGTGATCAGGACCAGTTTGTGAGGGTCCAAGAGCTATTAGCAGGTGTTAGTATATTGAAACTGGTAGTTGATAAGGCTGAGGGGGGCAGTGATGTACCTCTGACTACTGATGTACCATAGAGCGCATCGGCCACAACCGGTGCCACGATTGCGGATCTAGTCCTGGTAGATGATGGGACTACAATTGAGGATGGTGAAACCCGACTTGAGGGCCTATGTGATGATACGGTATGAGTTGGCACCTTGAGTTCCAAGGTATATACCGTTCCATTATATTAAATTTTACATGTATTGGGGACAGTGCATTGGCTTTAAGTTTGGGGTGGGGGTATACCTAGGTTTCCATGGGTTACACTTTTCGTGTTTTGAAAACCATGGCCACAATCTGAAAATATTGAGAACTAGCATGGTTTGTTTTGTTTTTTTATTGTTTTTTGGAATAGTTGAAATAGGAGGGAAATTTTTACTTATGGCAGTAGACGTTGTTTTTGAATGATCACACTAAAACTATTTGATTTTCAAAAGACAATGGTGCAGAAAAATTAATACCCTTCCTAAGTTTTTCTGTTAACTTTGTATCCTTATGTGCGTGAGATTGAGAATCTGATAGTTGCATTAGGATTATCAATAGAAAAACAAGGGCGAGAAATTGCACAACTGGATAAGTAGTACCTAGTATATAACCTTATATGAGTGTGTGAGGCACTACTTAGTTCCCGACGTGTCTGAATCTAGAACTGGTCCAGTTGCTCTTACCTAGGGTTTAGGATAGTCGAGTAGGATACGATCATAGGACATTTTTATTGTGAGTCCACTCGAGCTTAAATGCCTAATCAAATGTGTATGAATCTCTTGATCAAATAATTTTAGCCTTAATTTACCCATTTCTTATTACACTAATTAAACATTCCCATTTCACTTACAATGAACCTATATTGGCCTTAGTCCCCCTTGGACACTGTGCACCTCAACTTAGGCAAATTGGCTAAGTTAAGGGTGGCTACTATTGGTGTGCGTAGGAAAAATGAGTATGACGAAAGGCATATAGAAGGAAAAATATAAAGAAAAGACCGGTGTGGTAAAAAGAAAAGAAAAGAAAAATAAAAGAAAAAGAAAAGAAAAAGAAAGTGAGCCTCATTGGCAAAAAAATAGTACTCAGACTCACTTTTTTCCCCAACTTTTCGCGGATGGAAAACAGTACTCAGACTCACTTTGGTCCCCAACCCTCTCAAAAGAGATAGCCAGAAGTGAGATGTAAACTGCATGCCATGATCAGAAATAATCAAAAAAGGCACCCTATGCAGCTTCACAATCTCCTGAAGATACAGTTTTGCATAATTCTCTGCGAAGAAGGTAGTTCGGACTAGCAAAAAATGTGCAGACTTAGTCATCCTATCCACGATGACCCAAATCGAATCATATTGATTCCGAGACTGAGGAAGACAGATTACGAAGTCCATATTGATCACTTCCCATTTGAATTTGCGAAAATCAATTTCATGATACAACTCACCTGGCCTTATGTGCTCAACCTTAACCTATTGTCATACCATGTACTTGGCCATGAAATCAACCATATCTTTCTTCATGTCATTCCACTAATAGAACTCCTTGATATCATGATACATCTTAGTCGAGCTGGGATGAACAACATATCGCGACTCATGCGCCTCAGTAAAATTCCTTTGTTGCAACCCATCGGCACTAGGAACGTACAACCTTCCTTGGTACCACAAAGTACCATCAACACTGATCTCAAACACCATTACATTTTACCTGCCAACGCAACTCTTGATTTTCATCAAGATAGGATCTAGCACTTGTTTCTCCTTAATCTCTGCACCAAGATACTATCAAACTATTTCTTGCACCACCACGCCTTGAAGTCCAAGAGGTAAACTCCAAGATTATCCAAATGGTGAACATGCTTCACCAATCCTGCTTTCCTTCCTTTACATGATTCAAAATCCCCATGGATAACCTTCTAAGAGCATCAGCGACCATAATAGCCTTACCTAGGTGATAGTGAAGACACATATCATAATCCTTGCGAATCTCAAGCCATATCCTCTGCCTGAGATTAATCTCTTTTTAGGTGAACACATACTATAGACTTTTATGATTAGAAAAGATATCCATGTGAACACCATACAGAAAACGTTACCATACTTTCAAAGAGAACATAACTGCCAACAACTTCAAATCATGAGTTGGATAATTCCTATCACACACCTTCTACTTCTTGGAAGCATAGGCAATCACCTTCCACTGTTGTACCAACAACAATCAAGACCTACCAGAGATACATGGCAATAAACCACAAACCCATCACTGCCTTCCAGCAATGTTAGAATTAGAGCCGAAGTTAACTTATCCTTTAACTTCTCAAAACTTCCCTCACAAGCATCTGATAAAAAAACTTGACCTTAAAAGGAGCAACTATCTATGAAAATCTTTCCACAAATCATCTATAATGCTCGGGTAAAAACAAGATGCTCCAAATATCAGATGGACTTGTAGGTCTAGGCTACCTCTTATGCACAATAACCTTCTACGAATCCACCATGACCCCTTCACTAGAAATAATAAGACCCAAGAAAGTTATAGTATTCAACCAAAACTCACACTTAGAGAACTTGGCATACAACTATTGTTCCTTTAAGGTCTGCAACACCACACAGAGGTGATTACTAGGATCTACCTTAATTTTTGAATAAACCGTAATGTCATTAATGAATAAAATAATTAAGAGATCCAAATAGAAATGAAAAAATCTATTCATCATATCCATAAACATTACCAAAGCATTAGTTAACCCAAATGACATCAACAAAACCACAAAGTGCCTGTGACGAGTATGAAAAGTTATCATTGGGATATCCACCTCCCTTATCTTAAGATGATGGTACCCAGACCAAAGATCTATCTTAGAAAAAAACTTTGCTCCTTTCAGCTGGGCAAACGGATCATCTATCCATGGAAGAGAATACTTGTTCTTGGCCGTCATGAGAATACTTGTTCTTGGCCGTCATCTTATTTAACTGCTTATAGCCAAAGATAAGATATAAATCTCCCCCTAGGAGATAAAGAAATACCCTCCAATTATATAACCAGCTCACAAGGGAACCTAAGGATAACCCTAAGGGTCCAACAATCCAAGGACACATAACAATAGTATAACCATTTCATACCCGGAATGACATCAAAATCCATCATATCCAACTCAAACAAATCCACCAAGGCCTGTTTGCCACAACTAGATACCACGTACCCCATATAGACTCTTAGTAATAATTGAGTCACTTAATGGGTAAAAATAGAAAAAAGATTCGAAATAAATTCCAAATCTAAACCAAAAGATACAGTCATATAAGGAGTCGCATAGGAGAGAGTAGACCGGAGATCAAGCAAATAATATATGTTATAAGAGAAGGGCTATAACGTACTAGTAATGACATCAGGTGATGCCTCGAAATCCTATTGAGATACCAAAACATACAACCTGTTCTGACCAACCCTAGAACCAGGAGCATAAATAAAAGCAGATGCAACACCACCAGGTGTAAGAGAAAAAAATAAAGCCATAGGAATTTTATTCGCTCCTGTTGCAACCTTATTAACCAAAAAATTCCTGAGTCGATGGCCTGCCTGGCCACAAATGAAGCATTTGTCCCTTCCTTTATCACAATAACCACAATGAAAATGACCATAGAACTGACAAGGAGGGCATGGAGCAACTGACTTACCTCCACTGGCCAGAGATTGGGCACCATGTGCTCAAAAATTGTCACCAACATGATGATGCCTATCGCCCGACTGGTATGGAGCACTGGAAGAAGAATAAAAACCAGACCTCCCCCACTTCTTTTTCTACCATTTGCCACCATCCCAACCACCCTGAGATTGAGCACCTCCCTAGCCAAAAAACTTTTTCTACTTACCCTGCGTATCTCCAAACTCCGGCTTCTTCCTCTATTCATCTTCACATGCGATATATGAATAGTTAACCTAGATATGTCCATAACCTAAATCAGTAAGACGGTCTTGATCTCCAAAATAAAGTCCCGATTCAAACCAGAAGCGAACTTTCTTATTCTTTCCCGCATGTCAGCCACTAAATCATAAGCATATCTTGAAAATTGATGAAACTTCAAGGCGTATTCCATGACAAAAATTCTTCCCTGCTTGAGGTTCACAAACTCTTCCATCTTTGCTTTTCTCAATTTTTGGGGAAAGAAATGATCTACAAAAGCACCAGAGAAGGCATCCTATAAGGATGACTTCTCCATATCTCCTCTACCCCTATTCCACTCTTCATACCACGAATATGCAATATCTTTAAGAAGATAAGATACAAAGTTTACACCCTCCATATTAGTAGCCCACATCACCTAAAATATCTTCTCCATTTCAACAAAGAAGCCCTATGGATCATCCTCCACCTTTACTCCAGAAAAAGTCGGAGGACTTACCATCATAAATTGGCCAACCCTTGTAGCCTCAGCAGACAAAGCACCAGACACATCTCGCTGAGCCTGAGCAGCAACCAATTTAGCAATAGCATGAAAAGACTATTAAAATTAATCATTAGTCACCTCATTCTAAAGAGGACTAGTAGCAACTAGTGGAACTCTAAAACTATCATGGGTAGGACCACGAGATCGAAGATGAACCCCAGAAGTAGGATACACCCCTTCAGTGTTACCCTCAGATAGGATAGAAGAGTTTTCTTATGTTCCAGATCTATGAGGCATGATTTGAAAGACGAACAAACAAGGATTGGAGAATATTCTAAGACTGAGACTCCAAGCTTGAAAATACAATACCAAGAAAGTAAAACATTTCTAAATGTCATGTACCCTCTCCCTAATGAGTGTGGGGTGCTACATACCCCTAAAAGAGACTGTACTAAACACGGCTTTATAGACTCCCAACTGACTATGAACCCAGGCTCTGATACAAGCTTGACACGACCCACCCTAGGCCTCATGATAATCGGCATCCCATGTTCGACCAGGATCGGAGACTATCACCGTTACACAACCCAACCTCTAGCTGCTTTCCTTGAGTTTGCTAAATTTCGAGTATGAAACAAGATAATTTAACAGCTCATATAAAAACTCTATGATAAGATCACAACTGTTACCAACCCATCCGAGTCCAACAATCCCATAAAAATAATCCAACCATACAAAACCATACCAAGACAAGGGCCATAAACTACGCCATAACCAAGGACGTTCCAACACATAATATAATTAATCCCAAAATGAAAAAGAATGGAAGAGTGAGAAATTATGTCTGATGATGCCAACCTCCCGGCATATTCCAATGATAACACTGACACCTATACCAATCCTGCCTATTCCAACCCATAAAAGTATCACAAAGACTTTAACCAAAAGAGTAATGAAATCTGATTAGGACATGTCTCAACCATGGATAAAGCTAATATCCAAAATAAAATAAAAATATCTAGAAATATCTATAACATAAAATGGAGCCTTCCGAAAGGATGAAAGCTTACCACATAAGTCCAAATGTTGTCCCTGAGTCAATCACTATGTAGGAGGAGTAGAACGGGTGGTTCCTGCATAGCGTAGGTATACTACTACAAGTAAAAAGGGTTAGCGAGTAATCTCTAGCATGATCTCATGGTAAGGATAAAATAATGGCATTTCTAAAATCGAATAAAACCATCCATATTCATGCAACCATACACATATATATATAACCATACTGGGAAAAAGAAGCAGATTTAGCATTCCTTTAACACCTTTACTTGGGTTGTGTAGCTTTGTCATCCTAAACTACCAATAGGGTATATGGGTTCAGCTCCCCCTGCTGAAAGATCCCCAGTGCTTATAGCCGCAAGACCAGGGAAGTATCCCATAGGATGACTAGTATATCCCTTAAATAAAGTGATACATCATGCAAACAGTCACTAATACCAACCTTATATCAGCAAATACGAGTTTTCAATTTTGGTCTCCCCGCAACCTCCACCTTCAACGACTTAGCTACACCTCCCGCCATTATCGCCCAATTAAAACCAATTTCCAAATAACAAAACTATGTCTATTTATTGACCAAGGCCATTGTTATTGGTATCATCATACTAATCCTTACTTGCAAGTATCATCCATAGCCAACTATTTATAAGTTTAAAGGGACTTTCAACTGCCCTTTCATTCACCATATTGAACCACTTAGGGGATTCCATGTGACCGTCAAGGATAACCATTATCCATTTACAATTCCAAACCATTTAAAACATGCATAATTCCTTTACTAAGTTTAAAATCACGCAAGAGTTCATTAAAAGTAGACAATGAAATAAACATAACTATATAAGCATTTTGTCAAACACCTTGGGGCATAATATGACAAAAATCAGTTCCTATTACCATTAAGCCATTCCTAAGAAATTCAATTATCTAAAAACACTATTAATGTATATAAAAGAATAATTAAAACCATGGGAAACCATAACCAACCATTTATTATCAAAATCCCCAAATAATATTTGTAAATTGAAATCATACAATCAATGTAATCATGAAAACATTCATAAAAACCATGCCTTTAGTTAGAATTAACAATAAGAGAAGAGAACATGCCTTAAACCAAGATGATGACAGAATGAACTTACCAAGGAAAGTGCCAAATTAATCCTTCAGTTGAAACCCTCGCTTCCGTTGCCCAAAATCTCTTGTGAGAATTATGGAGTGTTTTAGAAGAGTTTCTAAGTGTTAATGAATGGAATAATAAGGTAAATAATCTTCCATGATGGTTACAAGTTATAGGACATATTAGGATAAGTGGAGAAATGTTTAGAATACCCCCACTTAAGTTGCGCAAAAATCCCATCTCAGGGATACGATTGACCCATACGAGTCGTACCGGCTAATACGATTAGTATCCTCTACTCATAACTTTGCCTCAACCCTTAGATCTATCACTATACAGTGTATGGCTCATCCATCCAAGTCATATTGATAGCATATGATCGGTACACTTCATTCGTACCCCTGGCAGATTTACACTCAAGGTTTTTAGATGCTACACACCATACAAGTCCCGAGTACGATCATACCCTGTCTTACAGCTCATGGTCATCCAGTCGTACTTAGATCCAACCTAAGTAACCAAGTATAATATTAAGTTACAAAACAAAAAAAATGTAATCAACATTACGACTCGTACCCCTAAGTCGTATCCACTCCAGTAACCAAAAACCATCCCACCAACTATAACACTAGTCAGTGTACAACTGGACAATACCATTCGTACCCTAACATAAGGCTCATACCTATGAGTCATATTGAGTCCAGAGATCAGAATTTAAGGAAATTTTCTACAGTACAGTAACTAATGTGTTTCAGTCTATCCCAATAGGAACATTTGTCCTTGAATGACGAACAATATAGGGGTAACAACTCGCATGAGTCATTTGCATTATGTTATCAAACATATTATGAATCTATAACAAATATTGAAAATAAAGAGGCAAAGATATTAATATTTCTATTAACAAACATAGAAAATAAAGATGTGTTAAAGAAACATACTTTTCACATGAATCCCAAAAGAAGAAAACAAATGTAGATATTTGGACTTCATGTCCTCTTTTGATTCTCATGTAGTTTGTTCCACCTTATGGTTCCGCCAAAGAACCTTAACAAAGACATATCCTTGGTTCGCACTAGATGAACCTGCCTATCCAAGATTTCAATTGAAGCCTTTTCATAAGACAAAGAATTCGTGATGCCCTGTCCTTCCAAAGGAACAATCGAAGAAGGATCACTAATGTACTTCCTCAACATGGAAACAAGAAAGACCAGATGAACCAAACTCAAGTTAGAAGGCAACTGCATCTCATAAGCAATATTACCAGCTTTTTGGAAAATCTGATAAGGACATATATATTGGGGGCTGAGCTTCCCCTTCTTGCCAAACCACACTACTCCCTTAATGGGAGATACCTTGAGAAAAAACTTATCCCCAACCTCAAATTCCAAGTATCTATGCCCAACATCCACATTGGAATTTTAGCAACTTTGGCCAGCCTTTAGCCTATCCAAAATCACCTTCACCTTCTCCATGGCCTGGTAAACCAAATTGGGACAAAATATGTCCACCTCACGAAGCTCAAATGAATCAATAATAGATTAATACCTTCTACCATACAATGACTCAAAAGGGGCCTTACTAATACTAAAATAATAGCTATTATTGTAAGAAAACTTCACGAAAGGTAGATGCTTAACCCGATTGCTACTAGAATCTATCACATAATCCCGAAGCATATCTTTTAATTTATAAATAGTTCTTTTCGCTTGCCATCCACCTATGGATGAAAAGTAGTACTCAGATGTACTTTCATCCCCAACTCTCTCAAAAAAGACCGCAAGAAGTGAGATGTAAAGTGCATGCTATGATAAAAAATAATCAAAATAGGAACCCCATATAGCTTCACAATCTCCTAAAGCTACAGCTTCGCGGAATCCTCTACAGAGAAGGTAGTCTGCACTGGTAAAAATTATGTAGACTTAGTCATCCTATCCTTGATGACCCAAATAAAATCATATTGATTCAAAGACTAAGAAGGACGAGTAACGAAGTCTGTATAGATCATTTTCCACTTCAATTTGAGAAAATCAATTTCTTGATACAACCCTCCTGGAATTATGTGCTCAACCTTAACATGTCGACACACCATGCATTTGGCCATGAAAACAAACATATCCCTCTTCATACCATTCTACAAATAGATATCGTAGAGATCATGTTACATCTTAGTCAAGCCAGTATGAATAGCATAGGGCAACTCATGTGCCTCATCAAAAATTCTTTGTCGTAACCTGTCGATCTCAGGAACGCACTATATTTCTTGGTATTACAAAGTACAATCACCACTAATCTCAAACACCACTACCTTTTGCCCACCAATGCCACTCTTGGTTTTTATTAAGATAGGATCTAGAATTTGCTTTTCCTTAATCTCCACGCTAAGAGACAATTGAACCAATTTTTACACCACCATGCCACCATCCATTAAGTCCAAGAGGTGAAATCTAAGATTAGCTAAGTGATGAATATCCTTCATAAAATTACTACTTTCCTTCCTCCACATGAGCTAAACTCCCCATGGATAACCTTATTAAAGCACCAATAACCATATTAGGCTTACCTATATGATAGTGAAGACTTATATCAAAATCTTTGAGAAGCTCAAGCCATTTCCTACACTGGAGATTAAGTTATTTCGGGGTGAACACCTATTGTAGACTCTTATGATCAAAAAAGATATCCACATGAACACCATACAAATAATGTTTCCATATTATCAGAGAAAACACAATTTTCAACAACTCCAAATCATGAGTAGGATAATTCCGCCAATGTACCATAAACTGCCTAGAAGTATAAGCAATCACCTTTCGATGCCGCATTAAAACAAAACCAAGACCTACCCAAGATGCATAATAATAAACCAAAAACCCATCACTGCTTTCCTTCTTAGTCAGAATTAGAACCAAAGTTAACTTATCCTTTAACTTATTGAAACTCCCCTCACAAGTATCTGACCAAGAAAACTTGACCTTCTTCTGATTTAACTTAGTCAAAAAACCAGCTATCAATGAAAATCTTTCCAAAAACCACCTACATTACACGGCTAAACCCAAGAACCTTCGAATGTCAGATAGAGTTATAGGTCTAAGACACCTCTTCACCATAACAACATTTTGCGAATCCACCATGATCCCTTTAATGAAAATAATAGGACCCAAAAACGTTACAAAGATCAACCAAAACTCACACTTGGAGAACTTTTTGTGCAATTGTTGTTTCTTTAAGGTCTAAAACACCACACAGATGTGATTAGCATAATCCACCTTACTTTTTGAATCAACCAGAATGTCATCAATGAATACACTAACGAAGAGATACAAATACTAATGAAAAAATCTATTCATTAGATCCATAAATGCCGCTGGAAAATTTGTCAACCTAAATGACATCACCAAAAACTCAAAGTGCCTATAACTAGTATAAAAGTCATCTTAGCCTTATGCTACCCAGATCGAAGATCTATCTTAGAAAAGAACTTGGAAACTTACAACTAGTCAAACAGATCATCTATCCTTGGAAGAAGATACTTGTTCTTTTCCATTACCTTATTCAACTGTCTATAGTCAATACACATCTGAAGGGAGCCATCATTCTTGCACACAATCAAAAATAGTGTACCCCAAAGTGATACACTAAGATTAATAAACCCTTTATCCAGAAGATCCATAAGTTGCTCCTTAAGTTCCTTCAACTCAACTGGAGCCATTCCATACGAAGGAATAAAAATTTGATGAGTGTCCAAAATTAGATCAATACCAAACTCTCTTTCCCTATTTGGAGGAACACCAGGAACATCATCCGCAAAGACCTTAGAAAACTCATTAACTACTGAATAACTAGTAAGAAGGGCCTTTTGAGTTAGAATCTTTAACCCAAACCATATGATAAAGACAACCTTTAGAGGTTAACCATTTAGCTTTAAGATAAAAACCAAAACTTCACCTAAGAACTGAAGAAACACCCTCCTATTCTATAACCAGCTCACCCGAGAACCTAAAGATAACCATACAGGTCCAATAATCTAAGGATGCATAACAAGAGTGTAACTAATACATTACAAGAAAGACATCAAAATCCACCTTATCTAACTCAAATAGATCCACCAAGATATGTCTTACACTAAAAATTACCATGAACCCCTATATACTCTCATAGCAATAATCGAGTCACTTAATAGGGTAGAAATAGAAAAAAGACATGAAATAACTTCCAAATCTAAACTAAAAGGTACAGCCACATAAAGAGTCATATAGGAAAGATAGACCTTAAATAAATCAAAAAATAGACATTATGATAGAAGAGCTATAACATACCAGTAACAACATCAGGTGATGCCTCGAATTTTTATTGAGACATCAAAACATACAACCTATTCCGACCAACAATAGAACTAGGAGCAATAACAGAAGCTGATGCTACATCACTAGGTGTAGGAGAAAAATATAAAGCCATATGAATCTTATTCGCCCCCATAACAACCTTATTTTTCAAACAATCCTTAAGCTGATGGCTAGCCTAGCCATACCTGAAGCATTTATCCATTCCTTCATTTTAATAACTCCAATAAGGATGACTATATAATTGACAAGAAGATTTTGAAGAAACTTACTAACGATCACTTTCCTGAGATTGGGCACCTTGCACTCAGAAATTGTCACCACTATGATGACGCCTGCTGTCTGACTGTTAAGGAGCTCTACTAGAAGAGTAGAAACTAGAACTCCCTCACTTCTTTTTCATCCATAAGCCACCATCCTAACAACCATGAGATGGAGCACCTCCCTAATAATAAAACTTGCTCCTCTTAACCTGCCTATATCTAAAATCCACCTGTTTTCTCTTTTTCTTATCTACCTGTTGTATAGGAATAGTCAACCTAGAGATGTCTATATCTTTAATCTTTAATAAACAAGGATGTTTTGCTCTCAAAATCAAATCCTGATTAAACCCAACGACAAACTTTCTCATTCTTCCCCGCATGTTAGCAACTAAATCAGGAGCATACCTTAGCAATTGATGATACTTCCAGGCATATTCCTTGATAGATATCATTCCCTACTTGAGGTTCACAAAATCTTCCCTATTTTCTTCCCTAAACTCTTTGGAAAAGAAATAATCCAAATAAGCACCAGAGAAGGCATTGCATAAGGAGGACTCCTCTATATCTCCTCTATCACTATCCCACTTAATATACCACTGATATGAAACCTCTTTGAGTTGATATGTTGTAAAGTTTATCTCCTTCATATTGGTAGCTTGCATTACCAAAAATATTTTCTCCATTTTATCCAAGAATCCTTGTGGATCCTTCTCTACTTTCACTCCAAAAAAATTGAGAGGATTCATCTTCATAAATTAGCCAACTCTTATAGCCTCAGCAGATAAAGCACAAGAAATATCCCGCACCGTCTGAATAGACTGACGAAATTTTTTTTTAGTCACCTCGCCCAGAGGAAGACTAGCAGGAACCTCTAGAACTCTAGAACTATCAGGGATAGGACCTTGGGATAGAATATGAACCCAAGAAGTAGGATTCACCCATTCAATATTACCTCTATATAGCATTGAAAAATTTCTTTGTGTTCTAAATCTACGAGGCATGATCTGAAAGACGAATAAACAAGGATTAGAAAAGATTCAAGGACAAAGACTCCAAGCTTAAGATTCAAGGACAAAGAGTCTAAGCTTAAAAATAGAATACCATGAAAGTGAAATGTTCCTAAATTTCTGGCAGCCAATCCATTCTGAGTGTGAAGCGCTACACACCCTTAAAAGAGACTCTAATCTATACGGCTTCGTGGACTCCTTATTGACCTTAAACCAAGGCTATAATACAAAATTGACATGACCTACCATGGGTTCTTGTTGTAATAGGCATCCCAAGTCTCACCAAGATTAGAGACGACCCCTGTTACCCAGCCTAACCTCCCGCCACCTGCCCTGAGTTGGCTAAATTTTGAGCATGTAACAAAATAGTATAACAACACACATGAAGACTCTAGGATAATATCACAACTATGACCAACCCAATCGAGTCCAACCATCACCTACAAATAATCCAACCATACCAAGACAAGGGACATAAACCAGGACATAACCAAGGATATTCCTAAACATTATAAAATTAATCCCAAAATGAAATAGGATAGAATAGTGAGAAATTATGTATGATAATTCTAGTTTCCCAGCTTACTCCAATGCCAAGGATGACATCTACACCAATTCTGCCCATTCTAATCCATAGAAGTACCACAAAGCCTCTAACCAAAAAGTAATAAAATCAGGTTGGGACATGCCCCCAACTATGCAAAAACTAATATCCAAAAAAACAAAAATGTCTAGAAATATCCATACCATGAAATAGAGCCTTTCGAAATGATGGAAGCTTACCACTTTAGTCTAAATATTGGCCTTGAGTCAATCACTATGTAGGAGAAGTAGAATAGTCAGTTCCTACATAGTATGGGTATAAAACTACTAGTAGATTGAGTTAGTGAGTGATGTTTAGCATGATCTCAGGGTAAGGATAAAATAATATGATTTATAAAACTTAGTAAAACCATCCATATGCACACAACCATACATATATATATAACCATGCCAGTAAAAGGGACCGGGTTTAGCATGCCTTAAAAATCCTTTACATGGGTTGTGTAGCTTTGTCATTCTAAACTACCCTTGGGCTATATAGGTTCAGCTCCCCCTGCTGAAAGGGCCCTAGTATATATAGCCGCACGAATAGGGAAGTATACCATGGGATGACTAGTATATCCCCCAAATACAAGTGGTCTCTAAGACCAACCTCATATCAACAAATATGATTTTCTAGTTTTGGTCCCCCATGAGCTAAACCTTCCATGACTTAGCTACACCTCCCATAATTATTGCCCAATTAAAATTAATTGCAAAATAACAAAACATTATCCATTTATTAACCAAGGCCATTGATATTGGTATCATCATACCGACCATTACTTGCAAGTATCATCCATAGCCAACCATTTATAGGTTTAAGGAAACTTTCAAGTGCCTTTAATTGACAACATTAAACCAGTTGAGGGATTCCATATGCCCCTAAAGCATAACCATTAGCCATTTACCATTCCAAGCCATTTAAACCATGCAAAGTTCCTTTATAAAGTTTTAAAACATGGTAGAGTTCCATTAAAAGTAGTCAATCCAATGAACATATCTTTATAAATATTTTGTCAAACACATTAAGGGCATAATATAACCAAAACCAATTCTAATTATAATTAAAGCATTCCCATGAAATCTAATTATCTAAAACCAACATTAATTCATATAAAAGCATCATTAAAACTAGGGGAAACCATAACCAACCATTTAATATCAAATCCCACATATTATATTTAAAAACTAAAATCATACAATTAATGAAATCATGAAAACATTCATAAAAACCAAGCCTTTAGTTGGAATTAACAATGAGGGAATAGAACATGCCTTAAGAAAAGATGATGATGGAAACAAATTACAAAGACCATCCCTAAATTGATCCTTTAGTTGAAACCCTAGCTTTCTTTTCCCAAAAAGCTCTTGAGAGAATTATGGAGTGTTTTAGAAAAGTTTCTAAGAGTTAATTATTGGAATAATAGGGTAAATAAACACCTAAGTAAGTTAGAAGTCTTGGGACCCTAGTAGGATAAGTGGGGAAATGTCCAAAATATACCCACTTAAGTTTTACCAAAATCCCATCTCAGGGATTCGACTGACCCATACGACTCGTATCCTCCGATGCGATTGGTATCCACCACTTGTAACCTAGCCTCAACCCTTGGATCCAATATTGTCTAGCATATAACTGATCCAAGCAATTCATATTGATATCATACAATCCGTACCCTTTATCCATACCCATGGCAGATTTACACCCAAGGGTGATTTAGACGTTGTCCACCTAATGAGTCCTGGGTACAACTCATAGCCTGGATTATAGCTCATGGTGAGCCACTTGTACTTAAATCAAAACTAAGTAACCAAGTATAAGTTTAGGTTTATAAACCAAACAAATCATAACCCTTATTATGATTAGTACCCTTAAGTCTTAGCTATTCCAATGACCAAAATCCATCCTACCAACCAACACAGGTTAGTATATGTCTGGACCATACTATCCATACCCCAATATATAACTCGTACACATGAGTCCATAGATCAGAATTCTAGGAAATTTTCTAAGGTCTAGAAACTAAGGTATTTCAGATAGGTATCTTAGGATCCTCATGTTTAAGCATGATTGTTGTGGTTAGTAGATTTATTTTGATTTTCCTAAGGACATGCAAACTTTCTAAGTTGAGGGTGTTAATGCGCCATAGAAACACGAAACTTTTTATACTTAAAATAATGAATTATGCTTGCACTTAGGTATTTTTAGTAAATATAAGGTTGTTTTGTTCTTTTATCAGATGAAATAGGTAAATAAAAGTCTTAGAAAGAAATTAGAAAAAAATATTTAAAATATAAAGTCTACAGATGATATGAGTCATCAATACATTATACGGCTTGTAAGTTGACTCGTATGTACAACAGAACCAAAGGACAAATAGAAATGCAATTTTAAAAAAGATATGATCCAGTTATATGAGTCATAAGATGAGGTTATGAGATGTGACTAGAAACTATACAAAGAAATAAAGCCAAAGTTAGAGTTAGTATTGAAGTCACAAAAGAAGACGAGTCAAAAGTTTGAGTATGAATCATATGGGTAAACCTTATGTAGACCAGTGTTTAGAGTATTAAAGAAATATATCCCAGGTGGTAATAAGAGAAGGTCATGAGTCGTATGTTAAAGATTGACGTGTGAGCACGAGTTGTAAGGATAACAACAAGTTGTAGCCTTAGAAGATCAAACACTTGAGAAGATACAAAAGAGGCACTGTCAGAATCGTAAGAGGACCTTATGAGTGGACAATTGAGTCATACGTTATGATGACTTACATTTCCTATTTGGTTTTTATTACAATTTTTGGGTTGTTTTGAGATATTGTAAATACCCTAGGGTTAATATTTTATTAGTTTATGTTCCTTAACATTATTTTACATACCTTAAATTATTATTTAGATTTTTTGGTTATTATTCAATTGAACACTTCAAATTTCATTCTTCTTAATCTTGTGAAACCAATTACATTCTTTCCTTATTGACTATCATAGATTATGGCAAAAACATGAGCAAATAATTTTCTTGACTTGGGTTGTGGGAACTCTGATGGATTGAATATGTAAAGGAAGTGGGAGATTCATATATTCTAAAGTAGTTGCATGTATCTTAATCTTCTTCATATTAATTGGCCTCAGAGCTACTACAGAAGCTTGAGGATTTCCTGTATTCGATAACATCCTCATAAAGGAGTTTGAGATTAGGAAAAAAAGATTAAGACAGTAATTTAAAATTGACGTCCATCTTATTATCCCACAATCTCATTTAATCAACTCAAAAATTAAAAGGTGAGATTTAAACTGAAGTTATAAACAAGGAAAAATAAGGGGACTCCATCAGACTCACAAGGTAAAGGGTGATATTCATCAATATGTTCACAAGATGGTCAATAATACATATCTTGTCAACTTTATATATAGAACAGTAGAATTGGTGAGTCAAACACGAGAAATTTACGAAGTTAAGAAGCCAGGGGAATACATTCCTAGTATTTTTCTTCTATTGTTTACAACTCAAAGAATTAAAGTTTTGTTACTACTTATGATTGATTTCCAAATCTCCCCATTTACTTTTCTGCACTACTCATGGATTTCAATAAGTTAAGTAATTGTTTAACATATTCCTTATGGGTTTGACCCTAACCTTGTTGGGTTAATATATTTGGCATTGACCACAATATACTTCTTTGGAGGTGAGCTTTGGGTGATATTTGATGCCCTAATGCAGAGGTATAAGAGGATTCCATAGTGCAGAGGTATGAGAGGATGGATATGGATGGGTTTAGGAGATGTATAGGCAGTGTAAAGAAATATTAGGGAGAGGTAATTATACAGGATGTGTCCTAGTTTCAAAATATCGAGCATATGACCTTAAATAGGAATATGGTAGATATAAATTAGTGTACACGTGTAACACCCCGCATATTATGTGTACTTGGTCTACTGATATGGCACTTGATATAGCCTTGTGGTGTAGGTAATTGACAAGATTTTTATGCAAGTATTGGAGGTGTAAATAAGTTTAAATAAAACCGCCCATAAATTTTAATGTGACATAGTCAAGTTAATATCGACGAAAGTGTTTGAACTTGCGACAACAAGGTGGTACTTGAGCTTTAGGTTCAAAGTGGTCAAGAGTATACAAGTATAAAGTTAAATTAGATGGATTAATCTTTAGAAAATGGAATATCACAGTGAGTTGCTTACTTTTCTTAATTACTGGCCAAAGCTAAGGGATTATATTATTGGACTAACTGGAGGCCCAAACTAAGTTAAAGAAAAAGAAAATAAAAAAAGATCCCAACAACCAAATATTCCAAGGCCTAATATAGTTAAGCCCAATGAAGAATAAAGAAAGTAGGTGCATCACCTATTTTGACCTTTTGAGCAGCTTGATACAACCAAGTAGATGCATCACCTACATGACCAATTTATTAATAAAAATAGAGCTAAAAAAGGAGGTTCTAGAGGTTCTATTTATGGGTCAAAAAGGCTCAATATAAGACAATATTAGTTGGTCTTATGACACATTTTAACATATAAATTTCAGGTTTTAAATCTAACTTCCTCCCTTTCCCCTAACACTTAAAACAATAACCTTTAAAATTCCTCCTAGAGTTATTAACCTCACCTTTTCAAGCCAATATAAGTTAAATCACTTAAGTTTTGAGCGTAATTCTCTCAGGAGTAATATGAAAGTACGTTGTTCATGATTAAGTTTAAGTATAGGGAAGAATATTTTCAATCGCTAACTTCTAACTTTTCTTGGTTATTACGAGACTTTTATTTTCATATTTGATTTAAGTGTGAAGGAAAGCTCATGTGCTTAAAGAATTCAACTTAAAATTATAAGTTACAGAAGTTAAGGTAAGGTGACTGCTTAATTTTTTTCTCCTTATGTGTGAGTTTGGGTAAAGAAATACAGATGTGTTGTAACTAAGAATTCAAGGGATGTTGAGTTTGATATTTGGTTGCTATAATCAAGGACATTTTGAGCTATATTAGGGACTATTTTATTTGTATATGTTGGTGACTACCTGATTGATGTTGGGGAAAGGTGTAAGTAGTACATATTTAAACATAGAAGAAAGATGTAGTGGTGTATCACCAAACAAAATGTTGTGTAAGCTTACTGCCCAGTCCACTTTGTATCTTGTTTTAAGGGTTTATGAAGACAAAGTTGTTTTGAGGAATTATATGATAATTTTTACAGTATGTGGAGTTAATTTCCTGAAAGGAGTTGAAAGAACAACCTTGATTTGATAAATTATGGGCTTACTACCCGGCAACTATTTTGGTGAGGTTAAGCTTCCCAAACGTGTTGATTAGTTATTAATTCTAGTTTTACTACTTACTGTATTATATATTCATAATCTAAAAGAAATTTAATTCAGAATCCTGTCGAATTTGTATAGCAAGGTATGTAAGGCTTTTTGATCATATATTCTTAGGCATGAATCTAACTCATCTATTATAAAGTAAGATTCATAAGTGCTCTTCCTTACAAATGATACATAATAGTATCATACAACCTCCAATTTGGATAATGACCTTTTTACCACTCCTTAGTATGCTGAAGTACTTCAAAATATTTTTATAACTAGATTTGCACATTTACTCTTCTAACTACTAGTATGGAAAAAGTACTTTCAACGACACGCTTCATGAGTTTATCTCTTAGTCAAAAACGGTCCATCATTTTATGAAATATCCTTAGTGTTATATTGTTGTTACTGTTGCTTCCTACATCATTATTACTACATCAAGTTCATGTTTGTATGTCTTTTACTACTTGTCCAAAGTTCAAAACTTAATAATGGCATGACCACTAAATAACAACCTAAAAGATAAAAGCAATGATGTACGGTGAATCTGTACTTTAATGGGTTGTATCCCAGGGGCTAGTACCAAACATAGGTTGATCATAATCTAATATTATGGGTAGTATCCCTGGAGGGAAAGGAAATCCTAGCATACAATGATCCTAATTTATGTATTTATTAGTACCATATCCTAGAGGTTAAAATTCCTAGCATGGATTATCCTCTGTTACAATTGATCAACTGGTTATTTGTATCATATGCCTTATAAGGATTATAAGGAAAAGAAGAGAAAATAAACAACAAAATATAATGTACTTGATACCACAAGTGCAAGCAAAGGTGGTCTCTAATCCATATATATATAGTTATATATTAATACCGTGTTTTATTGAGCTCTTATTTTACCTAAGTGCACTTTATGCCTTACATTATCAGTATATTTTTTCATATTGCCATACCTTATGGGGGCACTGTGTTTCATGTTATATGTATAGGTACTCTATCTAGTACACCTCCTCAGTAAGAATAAATAGTACACTCAATTGCGGTAAATGAGCCTCAGGTTAATTTAGAGACTTATCAATTTTTGGTATATATATTTTGGATATTGTGCATTAGTAAGTGTGATAGGGTAGATTAAACAACCCATAATGTGGCCTTGCAAAAATTTTGGGTGATTGGTGATGATAATGATATGTGTTGTGTTTTGTCCTTATGGTGTGCTTCTTTCTAACTTGTGTAAGGGTTGGTTGATGCATGTTGGTGTGTTAAATTGTGTTTATGTTTTCCTTGTGCCTCATTCAAGGATGCTTGGTCCAATGAGGAAGGGAATTGAAGCACCTAGACTAGAACCTTTGAAAGAATAACTTTTGGTGTCTCTGAGGTAGGTACAGTTGAAAGCTTGAGCCGTAGCCTTGGTAATGACTAGTAGCCATCTCCACCTGCCTTCTCATACACTAAAAAGAATTCTAAGGTAGTACACTGGTTTCTATATGACTTGACCATCCCTCAATCATAATAAATGCATACGGGTCATATGCAACTCAACCGTGAAGAGAGAGGCCTCAAAGAAAGCGGAGTGTTTTTGTTATGGATGGTCTATATGAGTTAGGTCATGAGTTGTAGACTTTGGATATGACTCAAAGGTGTCTAGTCATACACTAACTAGTGTGGTTGACTTTTGAGAAGCCTATATGAGTTAGGGTACCACTCGTACCCTAGGACACAATTACAATATGAATCGTATGGGGAGTCGTACCCCTGCATGTGTAGACTTTCAAGATTTTAATCAAGGACCTTTTGTTTATTTCCCTTTCCTAAAACCCTAAATCCTCTAACTATATGAGGCATATTATCCTCCTAATTCTTTATTTTATAGACTAAAACATCCTAAACACTCTAAAGGCTCTTGAAGAAAAATTTGAGGCTAGGGTTTGAAGGTGTTCATCTAGTGTCAAGGAAGTGATTAAGCTTGTTGGTTATTCAAGTTGTTGAAGGCATATACATCATACCATCTTTAAATAACTCTAAATACATGTATTTCACACTTGAATTAGTAATTGTACATGATTGTTTTGAATAAAATGTAAAGGGTTTTACAACCTAATAATGAATAATGATGATTCTTTTTATACAATTATAGATACATTTTATTGATGGTAGATTGAATATGTGGGTTCTTGTTTTATATTATTTAATATTTTGGTTTTGAGTAATCCTAGTTTTGATTATATCTACCATGAAAATGACCTTAATATAAGTATACACATAAGATGTTTGTGAAAATGTCTAAGTGAATTATCTAGTCAATTATTGATGATGTGTTGAACTAGGGAAATTCCCAATGAGTATGAATGTTTGATAAATGTTATTACAAGATTATGGTGAGTCATTTAAGGTGTGATTATAACCTTGTTGTGCAAAATGACCAATAGGGAGTTGAAGTCCCTTAATATGAAGATGAACTTGAAAAATGTATTTAACTAAAGTATGGTATAAGATTGCTACTAAAATGTGAATGTATTATGAGGGTCTTAAGGACCATAAAAGGAATAATGTGATGAATTGAAGGAAGGAATTGGCCTATTGATACTATTGAGCAAGTAAGGCTCGCAGAATGAACATGAGGCCTTGGATAGTTTTGAATGGGCTAGATGGCTAATCTCCCTAAATGTTACATTGAATATGTGTTGATGCATAGATAAGAGGGTAAAGTCCAAAATGTCAACTAATGATGGTTGTGATGGTTTGAGGTCAAAGTCTCTTGCCTTACATAATGGCTTGAGGTCAAATTCCATTCCCCCATGATATGGATTGAAGTTAAAGTCCCTCACCTAATGTGAATGAAAGTTAAAGTCCGTTATATAACAAGATATCTTGAGGTTAATGTACCTCACCTTATGAAGTGGCTTGTGGTAACTTCCAAATATTAGATATAGCTAAAGTACCTTGTCTAAAAGTCAAGCATGAGGTTAGAGTCCCTCGCCTAGATGAATATGTATAGTTAAAGTCCCTTGTTTGAATAGTGGTATGTGTGGCTAAAGCCCTTATCATAATGAATGTGTGTATGTGGGTGAAGTACCCAGTCTAATGATAATGTGAATGTGGATAAAGTCTTGGGTGTATTAAGTATGTTGAATCTATAAGAGTGGAAAGTAGTGTTCCTCCACTTTATGTCTGATAAATGAATACTTGAGAATGGTGACAAACCTTGATATCTTGACTAGCATGGGCTATACCTTTGTGTATGGATAAGTGTTTGAATGTGCTAAAATGTGATATATTGACTTTTTTTTATTGATGATGTTATCTTTAAAACATATCATTGAGTTACATGCTATCATTCAAACTACTAACCATCCCTGCACTCGATGTTCCCATGCAACATAGGCGTTGGATGATCTTCTTCTTTTAATGCGTAGTGATTAGACAATCAAGTGGTTCATGCATTCACTTGAAGGGGTGAGCTTCCTTACATCAAAAAGACATTCCTCTCTCAGTCCTTATCTTTAAGCTTAGTCTATTAAGACTTACTTTGGTGATAGTCAGGAGATTGTCCCAACATAAAAATTTATTGACTTCGATTTTGTATAGAGGTGTTATGAACAACTATGAACTTGGGCATGAGTAGCTATTATTATTCTAAATCTAACATTGACTTACAATATTATTCTGCGATCTTGACTTATGAAATGGAGATCCTTCATATCCTATGATGTGATGAGGTGTTTAAGTTAGGTCACGGGGTGACCTCCAATACATGTGTGCTCGAGGTGCCCATATGACATGGCCCAAATTTCGGGATATGTCAAGTTGGCATGAGAGCCTAGGTTCATATTCAATTGTGTGTTCACAATACCCTGTCAAGTGGTGTCTCTTTTATGGGTATGAAATGTGCCACACTTATAAAAGAGAAGCTATGAGACATTTTAGGAAATATTTCCTTTTTTGTATTTCAATCACGATTTATAAAGTCTAAGGTATTGAATTCTGCTGATTCCATTTGGTATCTTTTAGCTCATGCCTCAATGGAGATATGAGACTCAGGCAGACACTACTGAGGGTTTTATGGATAAAATTAGTCCAACTTCTGGAGTTCAAACCTAGGATAGGTATGCAACATCTGGCTATCCTCATAGATTTCCACCCACCAACCCTGCTCATGAGAGTGGTATCCTTTCTAAGTCACCATAAATTGATACTACTAATGCCAAGTTTTATGGATCTATCAACCTCTTGACTCAATTGGTAGCCTCTCAAGTTGAGAGTGGTGCTCTAATTACCATTTCATCTGTGGGCACAAGAATGAGCCAATTTACAAGGTTGTGCCCTTCCATTTAATCCGATATAAAGTTTGAGAAAGATCCTCTAGGGTTCTTTGATGAAATAAAGAAGATCTTCTGAATCATGCATGCTTTAGAAACTAAGGGTGTTGAGCTTTTTTTCTACCATTTGAATGATATGGCATACTAGTGGTATGAAGGGTCGGAGTTGTCTAGAGGTATTGATACTATTTTAGCTTCTTAGGTGGATTTTTCCGCGGCTTTTCTTTACCGCTTCTTTCCTCAAGAGTTGAGAGAGGCAAAGGCGGAAGAGTTATAAACTTGAAGCAAGGGAGAATGTTTGCTCAATAGTATGCCTTAAAATTCCATGAATTGTCAAGATATTCTCCCGAGATGGTTTCTAGCATGAGGGCTAGAATGTATAAGTTTGTCTCGAGATTATCCCGTGAGATAGTTCTTGAAAGCAAGGTGGCCTTGTTGATTGAGAACATTGATATTTCTAGATTGGTTATGTATATGCAACAAGTTGAAGATAAGAAGAATAAGCAAGTTGAGCTTAGTGAGAAGCAAGGAAGAAAGTTTAGGCCTTTCGAGGGTAGTGGTGGAAATAATGGCAAGTGCCCAGAAAGAAATAAGGGAGTTTGGGTTTATTCTTCTCATCTAGTGTTCATTCTCATTTCCTTAATTTCTTAGGTAGTCATTGATATTAGTTTAGTGGCGGGTCTCAGGCATATGGTGCCCAATTTCAGACTAGTGGTGCTCAGTTAGCTCTATCCCACCCTCCTTACAGATTTTGTGGCTAGATTTATTATGGTGAATGTGAGAAAAAAAGATGCAGATGCTTTTGTTGTGGTCAGCTTATGCCCATACAACGTGAGTTCCCCATTTTAGCAGCCTCCAAGGCTAATAGGACCTCTGTACTACTCTTTCTGCTCCGACCCCAAAGGGTGTTATATCTGCTGCTGCTTCTATTTCTGACACCAAAGTTGGATGAAATCACTTGAATACCCTCTCTACTGACCAAGATTCTAAGTCATCTCCTGAAGTTATCATTGGTATGTTGAGACTTTCTCTCGTGATGTGTATTATTTATTTGATGCAGGGTTTACTCTTTCTTATGTGACCCTATATGTGGCTGTGCACCTTGATTGTGATCCCGAGAGTCTGTTGGTTCCTTTTTTTATTTCTACCCTAATTGGAGACCCTGTGATTGTTAGAATGCTTTATAAAGGGTGTGTGATATCTATTGGTGATAGAGACAATCTTGTTGACCTAATAGAGTTAGACATGGTTGATTTTGATGTCATCATAGGAATAGATTGGTTGCTCTCTTGCTATGCTTCCATATATTTTCATACCAATAGGTTCATTCTTTCAAATTGAAAATTGATTTATGTAACCATGATAATTAGATGCATTGATGATGGTATAACCAAAATATGCTCTCCATGTGTTTGATAAAATGCCTATGTGAAGGAAAAAGTGCCATTATAGCATGTTAATATGAAATCCCTATTCATCTACAAGTTAATGCATGTCAAGTGTTTGATGAAATGTCGTACTCAATGAAATATGGATGTGTATATATATAGCCATTCTTGTTCTTTCGAACTTGTGACATGATTTACATTTATGCCATCAAGTCCTGGGGTACTTATACCAGACAATTTAGCTGTGCGCCTAGAGCCAGTGTCAGTTTCATGATAATATCAGTTATCAATAAAATTCAGTTAGTTACATGACTAAGGAAAACTCAGTAATCTCATGAACTCAGTCAGTTAATAGAATTCAGTAATAATCTGTCAGTCAATGGAACTCTGTGAACTCAGTCAAGCTCATCCCAATATAATAAGTTCAGTGTCTATTCAGTTGTGAGTAGGATTTAGCAGCGAATGAACCCAAGGATGAGGTCACACATTGACGGTAGACGGTTTGACCCTTAAAAGCAATTCTTACTTTTCTGAACTATGTAGCCAGCATAGGTTGATACATCAACATTGATAGTTGAGGGTTGATGGGGTGGATTAACACTGCCAGATGAGGGTCCCACCATTCTCTTTTGGGGACACTGCCAAATGAGGGTCAGTCATAGCTTGTCTTTACCAGTGGCATTGTATTGACACCCTTCTAATTGGGGTAACAGATTGGACCCTAACTCAGCTATAACAGCTTATTGGGGGCGTGTTGATTAGATAACAACCTCCCACAATTTCAGTCTAAGTCTCAATAATAGAACTCAGATAGTTCTACAGATTTTAGAACTGTCAGATACAATCACTCAGCTCAGTATGGAACTTAGCTAGTTCCATCAGAATAAAGATTATCAGCAAAAAAGTCACCTAGTATAAATTATATCAGCTATCAGTAATCCATTTTATCAGTATATTCAGTATTCAGAATCCACATGTTTCAATTGCAGTTATGTTTTAATGCATGTATCCTCATGCAGTCTTGTTCATGTTCATGTTATCAGTCAGTTATAGTTCATGCATATGAATCCCATGCATTCATCCTACCTTACTTGTGTACCAGTACATTCCCACGTATTGATGCATACTTTTTTTTTTGTGCTATGGTGTTTTATACCATAGGTTCATATGCTTAGGTTCTTGATAGTACTTAGCAGCTCAAGTTTCAGATAGTAGCAGTAGATTAGTTATGAGTCCTCATCATTCAAGGATGATTTATCATTTCAATATTTCAGTACTTAATTTACTACATCAGTTGGAGTTAGTTAGGGACATGTCCCATCAACTCCTTCTTCAGACTTTGTAGAGGATTTCAGACTAGATATTCAAACTTTACTATTTTTAGTTATTTCAATTGTTTTGGTATTGTTATACCCATTTAGTATTATTATTAGTCTTCAATTTTGAACCTTATGACTTTTCAGTCTTTTATTCTGCATTTTTACAGTATATTATGCAGTACTCAGTTACAGATATCAGTCATGGTTTAGCTTGTGGTACTTTGTGGTCATGAGCATTGTGTAGTATTTTGGGTACCAGATTCAGGGCATTACAAACTTAGTATCAGAGGCTAAGGTTCAACAGTATCCTAGGAAGTCTGAAAGCCGCATCTTGTAGAGTCTTGTACATGGGAGTGTTGCGCGCCATATTTATGTACAAGAGGCTATAAGATGTTTTAAGAATAGTTTCCCTTCTTTCAATATTCATGTCATGCCAGTGAGCATGAGCTCTAAATTCAACACTTAGTCTAATCTATTTTTCATGCCTCTAATAAAATAGAAATTAGTCCACCCCTCAGCCCGTCCAAGCAGATCCCTTAGAAAAAAATGTCTCTCATGCAGAGTTTAGAGTTGCAATCACTACTCTTGCTAATTTAGCTGTTGCTTAGAATGAACAGCTAGTTTTCGTTTTGGCCAATCCAGTGGCCAAAACTGCTGCAGCTAGGATTAGGGATTTTACCCGAATAAATCCTCCATCTTTTTTTGGGTCGAAGACAGATGAGGACCCTCAAGAATTCCTTTATCAGGTTCAGAAGGATAAAAATATCATGGGGATTACAGCTAGTGAGAATACTAAGCTAGTTGCATATCAGTTACAAGATGTGGCTCACACATGGTTCAAACAGTAGAAAGTAGAGAGGGCTAGAGATGCAGGGCCTATTGAGTGGGACGAGTTTGCCACTACCTTCTTAGATAGATTCTTTCCCCAAGAGCTAAGAAAAGATAAGGTGTTAGAATTTATCAACCTCAGGCAGGACAGCTTGAAAGTGAAAGAATATTCTCTTAAGTTTACTCAACTAGCTAGATACACTCCTCATGTGGTGGCAGATAGTAGGGATAAGATGAGCAAGTTTATTTTTGGGGTGAATGATATTGTGGTCAAGGAGTGCAGGACTGCCAAGTTAATTAGTGAGATAGAAATTTCCAGGCTTATGATCCATGCTCGATAGATAGAAGAGCAAAAGATTAAGGAGAGGGAAAAGAAGAATAAGAGAGCTAGAACAGGTAGCTTAAATTTTAATTAGCCTAAGTTGGAGGATGGTAACTGTTCTTAGTTCTTCCTAAATACATCTATTTTAGCTCCTTCCTCAGCTAGTACTCCAGTCCATAAGTTCAGGGAGGGTAACAAAGATAGGGCGCTAGGCTCTAAATCGTAGGGCAGTGTTAGCAGTGCCCGAACTAATCCTCTTTATCAGACTTGTGGTAAGAACCACAAAGGTATTTTCAGAGTTGGCAGTGCTGTGTGGTTTGGATGTAGTAAGCTAGGCCACAGAGTCATAGATTATCCCTAGTTAGGTTTTCAGGGTCAACATAACCGTTCCTCAGCGCCATTAGTGGGCAACACCTAAAAAGATTATATACTCTTTAGTCCCGACAAGATTAGGAAAATTCTCCTGATGTGGTCACTGCTACGTTACAGATCTTTCATGTACATATTTATGCTTAGCTAGCTCCAAAAGCTTCCTTGTCTTTTTTTACTCCTTATATAGTAGTTGATTTTGGAGTTAGTCCCAAAATTCTAGTAGAGCCCTTCTCAGTATCTACCCTAGTGGGTAAAACCATCATAGTCCAATAGGTATACAGGAACTTCCCTATTATGATATTTCAGAAAGTCACCTCAGTAGACTTAGTAAAATTAGAAATGACTAATTTTGATGTCTTTTTCAACATAGATTGGCTTCATTCCTACTATGTCGTATTCGACTATAGAAATAGAATATTCCAGTTTTAGTTTTTGAATAAACCTATCCTAATATGGAGGGGTAGTACTTCAGCTTTCAGAGGTCAGCTTATTTCCTACCTTTGGGCATGGAAAATAATATCTAAGGAATGTGTCTATCATCTTATTTGAGTTAAGGACACTAGTTGCAAAACTCCCAGTCTTAATCAGTCCCAGTAGTTGATGAATATTCAGATATCTTTCCCGAAGATCTTCTAAGAATTTCTCCCAAAAAGGAAATAGACTTTGGCATTGATCTTCTTCCAAATACTCAGCCTGCATCTATTCCGCCATATAGAATTGCACTAGCGAAACTTAGAGAATTGAAAAAATAGTTGAAGAATAACGTAGATAAGGGATTCATTAGACCCAGTGTGTCCCTACGGTGCTCTCAGAATGTTCATAGATTACCATCAATTCAATAAAGTCACAGCCAAGAACAGGTAACCACTTCCCATAATCGATGACTTGTTTGACCAACTCAAGGTGACATCTATTTGTCGAAGATAGACCTCAGATCAGGCTATCATTAGCTCAGAGTTAGGGAATTTGATATTTCAAAAATAGCTTTCCAAACTCGGTATGGTCACTTTGAATTTCTAGTCATATCCTTTGGTCTTACCAATGCCCCTGCAGCTTTCTTGGAATTGATGAACCATATGTTCAAGCAATACTTGGACATGTTCGTCATAGTCTTCATAGATGATATTCTTGTCTATTCCTATAGAGAACATGATCATAGAAACCATCTTAGAATCGTACTTCAAACTCTCAGAGATCATCAGCTATTCGCCAAATTTAGTAAGTGCAAGTTTTGGCTAAGGTTAGTAGCATTCCTTTGACATATCTTTTCTGGTGATGGCATTAGAGTAGATCCTATAAAGATCAAAACAGTAAGAAACTGGCCCAGACTTTTCTCTCCATTAGATATCAAGAGTTTTTTGGGTTTAGCCGGCTATTACAGATGGTTTGTTGAGGGATTTTTTTCTGTTACATCCCCTATGTCCAGATTGACTCATAATAAAGTCAAATTTTAGTTGTTAATTAGGAGGTAGATAGGAATGTCTATCTATCTCCATAGGATTTAAGGTATGACTAAAAGTTAGGAGGTAGGTAGGAATGTTGTAATTAAGTCGTTGTAGGGCTACACTTGGAGTTTTTTTCCATGGATTTATGTTTGTTTGGGTAGATCACTTGAAATATTATTTTTTTTTCATTATTTTGTTTCTTTCTATTTTTGTTCTACTCCCTGCTATGTTTTGTACCTATATTACATATTTTTCAAGATTGTATTTTTTCTAAAGTTAAGGTTCTACGAAAAAATCCTCTCTACTTCACCTTTGAGGTAGTGGTATGGATAGTGCACATCCTAACCTCCTTAGACACCACTATATAGGAATATATTGGGTATGTTATTATTGTAAGCTGATGAGGCATAGTTTACTCAATGGATTAGTTCAATTATTTGAGAAAGTAAAGTAAATATGAAAGAAAATTGAAGTAACCTAGGTTTTGTCCTTGTAATGACTCACTATATAAGTTATATGGTGTTAGTATAAGTCAGGGGACCCTAGTCGTTAGGAGACTAGACAAGGGTGGTTAGGCTTCTATTATGGTTATGGTTTGGTGGTACACGTGTCATTAAGGGTGGTGACTGTTTGTTTGATTGTTCCGTTAATCAAATCTGTAACTTAATAACATGAATTGGCTCTGAGCATGAGTGGCTCACTGAGATTCATGAGAATAGGGTAAGAGAGGTAAGCTCAAGCCATATGTTTTTTAGTGTCCAATCCCTTTGGATTCTGTCTTGGGTAAAATTAAACCATATGAGTTGTATGGTGTGGTCAAGAGTGGGGATTAATGAGTTGTATGATGGATAGAGCATGGGTGTACAATTCACTTCCTTGGTGATGACTCAATGGTACGAGTCATATGTTGTGGTCACAAGTCACAGGGTCGACTTGTAAGCACCTACAAAATTTTAAGTTGGGGGGCATTCTGGACATTTGTCCTTTGTAACTCCCTTTAATCCCACGACATAAAACACCTTTTGGGGCTTCATTAACCAATTATTCTTAATAAAACACTCTTAAAATCCCTCGTAAGTCTCTCTCAATCAAAAGTGTAGGGTTTCTTCAAGATAAACAATTAAGGCTTTTAATGGTGGCTTCTCTTCTTCTTCCTTCGTGTCTAAGGCATGTTACTCTTTCTTCATTGTTATTTTACAAAGATAATAAGTTTTTATGTATGATTTCATGATGTTTTTATTGTTTGAAATAATAGATGGGGGATTTGGATATTCATGGTTGAATAAAGTTTCTTATGGTGTAATGATGTCTCTTTCATACTTATAATATGATTTTTGACATTGTGGAATGCATGGTTATGGTGAATGGATTTAGGGTATTTTGGATTCTCCTAATTACTTGTTTATTTTTTTGAAACATATGTTCCCACAACCTGTTTGTTAAAATGCCAATGAGAATGATTTTGTCACATAGTATGGCTATTTTTGAAATTTTTCATTACATAAGTAGTAATTGAACTTAAATTGGTCTGGTTCATTTTAAATGGTTAGGAAAAGACTTGGTGGCTATGGTTTTGGTTTAATTGGAAACTTTGAAATCAACTCATTTTAATGGTTTTTGTATGGCATAAAAAAGATAGACTTGCAAGCTCTAATTTAGGTATGACAATACCTATGGTTAATGCCTAAATAAAAACACTCTTTGGTAAATGGTTGGAATGGGTAATTGGTATTAATATGGGCTTAAAGAAGGATATGTTATCAAAACCTTTGAATATGGAGGTCCCGAGAGAGGCCAATACTGGAAACTCATGTTTGCAGATGTGAGGTTTTGTCATGGTGACCGTGTGCATGATGTCACACTTGTATTTTTGGAGTTTTACTAGTAATCTTAGGTTTTATTCTCTAATTCATCCAGATAATACAAGCCGAGGTCCTTTCAGCAGCGGGAGTTGAACCCATCTGGCCCGTGTGTGGACATTTAGGATGGCAAAGCTACACAACCTAGGTTAATATTTTAAATGAATGCTATACTCGGTTCCCTTTCCTGGCAGGATATATATATGTATGATTGTCTATGGTTATTTTACTTGGTTTTGAATGATGGGATTAGTTTATCTTTATCTCTGAGTACATGCTAGCATTCACTCTGCTAATCATCTTCGGCGCTCTATCCCCATACAATGTCGAAAACAGCCATACTACCCTTCCTTCTACTCAGTGATTTAGATTTGGGGACAACTTTGAGTCAGACTGAAGTGGTGATATTCCATACTTTAGAAGGCTCCATTTCATGCTATGGGTTTCTTTGGTTTTATTTTGGCTATGGTTGGGGGCATGTCCTGACAGAATATTACTTGATTCTGGTTAAAGGCTTTAATAGACAACTATGACTATGTGAAGTATCGGTATCAGTGTTAGCCTTGGTGTCAGTATTGGAATTGGGGTTGATACCGGTTGTATATTTGATTGAGTTTGTTGGATTATGGTTATAGACTTTGTTTAATGTATTTGAAATATTATTGTTTTATCTTGTTATATATTTGAAATTCATCCGACATAGGGTGTATGGAAGTTATAGTTAGGTATTGGAGGCGGTCTCCATTCTTGGTTAGGATTGAGATGCTCGACACAACTAGGCCTTTGTTTAGATCATATAAGATTTATCTCAGAGCCATAGATTCATGGTCAATTAGGTGTCCGACAAAGCTATGTCGAGTAGATTCTCTTTCAAGGGTGTGCAGCATGACACACTCATAAGGGAGAGGCTACAAGGCATTTAGGAATTTTTCTCTTTCTTGTGTTCTATTTTCTAGTTGTACAGTATAAAGTCCTGATATCTTCCATAATATCTATTTTTTTCTTTTCAGATCATACCTCCTCGATGATCTGAAGCTCACAAAACTCCTATGTCCCACTCTAGTACAATGTTGATGGGACCCATTCTACTTATGTGATCCAGACCCAGTCTAGAGGTCTAGTTCCTGAGTTTCACCAATTACCTCCAACCCTTTTTGAGCTTCTTAGGCTGTTGTGAAAAATGTAGAGTTTCATCAGTCTATTCATATATTGTCACAATTAGTAGCTTTTCTAGTGAGTGTAGTGCTTCTATTACTCCCTCTTCCGAGGACACAAGGGTTGACCAGTTCATGAGGTTGAGCCATCATGTGCTTACTGGATTTAAGGTAGAGGAGGACCCTTAAGAATTAATGTATGAGATTGAAAAGATCTTTAGTGTTATGCATGCTGCCAAAGTGGAGGGTGTGGAATTTTCTGCCTACCAACTGAAAGATGTATCACACCAATGGTACGACAAATGGAAGCAGTCAAGAGGTGACGATGTTGACTCAGCCCTGTGGGATGATTTCTCTCGTGCTTTTTTGGGTTGCTTAATCCCTCTGGAGTTTAGGGAAATGAAGCCAGAGTTAATCTTATGCAAGGTAATATGTTAGTCAAGGAGTATGTCTTGAAGTTTCACAGGCTATCAAGGTATGCTCTGGAGTTGGTTTCTAGCATGAGGGCTAGAAAGAGGAAGTCTGCTTCCAGGTTGTCTAGAGACTTGATTTTAGAGAGTAAGGCTTCCTTGTTGAGCAAGGGCATAGATATTTTCAGGTTGGTTGTATACATGCAGAAGGTTAAGGATGTCAAGAAGAAACAAGCAAATATAGGGGAGATGTAGAGCATAAAGTTTGGATATTTTAAGCAGGGTAGTGGCCAACAGTAAAGTAGTAGGGATGGTGGTAAGTGTTCCAAGAAGAATTGGGGGAACTTTGGATCTTACTCAATGGAAAGTGATCCATACCCAATGTCATCAGGAGACAAGCGTTGTCATAGCGGAAATAAATATAGGGCACAATGTGCCCAATCTCAGTCTAGCGAGGCCCAGTGAGCTCTTTCATATCATTCTTGCACATTCTGTGGTCAATTACATCGGTGTTACTATGATGAAGGAAAGGACAAGTGCTTCAACTGTTATCAGCCAGGGCATAAGATTAGAAATTTTCCTGTTGGTAAGGTTGCTTATCGGGCAACCAAGTTTCCTATTACCTTTTCTTCAGCTCCGACACCAAAGGGTGAAACATCTAGTTCCGGTACTGGTTGAAACCGTCTTTATGCTCTCACTACCCACCAAGAGTCTGAGGCATTAGTAACGCTCAACTCACTCCCATATTTGAGGGTGAGGTGGTCATTGTAATTAACCCAGCTCATGTTGGTGTCAAATCCACCTGGAGCGAATTATAAATTTCAAATCCTATGGGTGTTCTATTTACTAAAAGGTTACCCAGAATGCTATCAAACAAAATATGTGTAATAAAGTGGGGGATTTGTTTGAACTTTGTTTTCAACAATATTTGGATAATAATACACTAATTTAGCAATTTTGATTTAGAATTAAGATTTGAGAGGATCTTGGGATTATGTCTACCTAAAGGTAAGGAGTGCATGGGTTGTTGTAAGCAATTTCACCCATTGGCTCTATCGAGCACCTAATAAGTGTGCCATTCATAATCACCCAAAACATCAACCGGGTACCCCTATTTCTAGGATGATGCCCTTGACATGATTTATATTGTAATCACACTTATTTCTAAGATTGCTAAAGGTATTAAACCATAGGATTGATTGTCCACCATTGCCTTGTCACCCAATAACCCTCTTTCTAGGATGTTATGGGTTCACATAACTTCACCTGTATCCCTCTTTCAAGGATTATGAAGGTTTTCTTGAGTTTAGAGTTTTCACCTATCAAACTTATTTGGAGATTTGGTGTTTTCACTCACATATTCCAACTATTAAGATCAAGAAATGGTGGAATCCATAATCAACAACTAAAAATCATGCAAACCCATCAACACCCTCACATAAATACACTTTAGGTCAACATAATCCCAAAATTAAATTAATTAGCTACTCATGAAGAAAGCAAAGAAACATATACCTTAAGGATTAGCCCTAGCATTCATTCTTCACAAAACAACAAGAATTTAGCTCTCTAGAATTAGTTACAATATTTCCCAAATTAAGGTTCTTCCTTCAAATTCAAAATTGTCTATTAGCTAAGAAATACCCAAAGAAGAAAGGATTTTTTCCTATATAAGGTTTGGGATTTGTCAATATGAATTTACAAAACTTCTCTGGGCATCATTCCCACTTAGCCGTGATCGCATGCGGATATCCACATTTGCAGCCAATGTGACCGCGATTGTGCTTCGCGACCATGGTCTCTTGGCCGTCTTGACTAACTACAACCGTGGCCTATAGACTATGATCACGGTAACTGAGGCTGAACTGGTCCAGGTCTTCAGCTGCATTTCTCTTTCTTCCTTTCAATCATTTTATGCTTCAATTCACAGCTTTTCATCACATCAACTCTATGCCCGAAAAGTGTGGATATTCGTGCATATAATCATAATTATATCTCATTTATCCATTCAAAACAAGGCAGTTTGCATAGATGTTGAGTGTTAATGAGTGGTAAAATCACCACTCATCAACACCCCTAACTTAGAATCATGTTTGTCCTCAAGAAACACCATATTTTCTATGGGACAAATTCATTTGTATTTCCACCTTTTATCACTCAATGATCATGGTGACTCCGACTTAATTACTACCATAGAATCTCTTCACACATGGGAAAAATGATTTTAACGTTGCCCCTTAACATAAAAATGAAATAATAGAGGATGCAATAGTCTTTGAGTAGCAACCATATAACAACTACTAACACTCTACAAATGACTCACCTTTCTACTTTTATCAGATTATACTCCATTTGTCTTAGTTTTTGGAAAATGACAAAATCACCCACCTCAACTTGTTCAAATGCCTCCTCACAAGAAAGAAAGTTTTCACAGACCAAGTTATTAATCATTCAACGAGGAATTTAAGTGCAAACACTCTCTCTTTCAAGAAAATCTCCATAAGAAACTAGTACCATGCCATAGGGTTGCCCCTATTTTCAATCTCCACTACAATGACCACACTTGGTTAGGAATCACAAAGGACTTTTTGAGCTTGTAATATAGGTTTGGGTTGGGTAGGATATCAACTTAGGACAATAAGGCTAAACCCTCCTTGAATTTCTACATTACACTCTTTGAACTTTTTGCTATTGGGCCACTTCTTTCCCTTCACTATATTGACTACTTTACCTTTTCTTGATTTTTCCACTTTTCTCTCTCCCTTTTTATGCATAAATCATGCCTTTCTTTCCTTTATTGGATCTTTTATTTCTTCTAATAATTTTTTCTTTATTGGAGTATGCTTGAAGGCACTTTCTTATGATTTCATGGCCCAACTATACCTTTTAATATCCAACACCCCAAACTTAGGCTTTTAGCCTCAATTTGTATTCTTAAGTTTAAGGAGGGTAGGGTTCTAAAGAGGAAAAATAAAAGGGTCATGGATTATAAAGTGTTTTCCAAAGGAGATTCCAAAGGGTCAAAGAGGGTGACTAGGTGTAACTCCTATGTATTTGTATGATTTTTATGCTAAAGTGGGCTTCCAATGTCACAAGATATCCTATAATCATTTTACCAACCAACAACAATCAAAATTTAGCCTTGAAAGACTAATACGGAAATTTTTAGATGGTACAAGTACACATGAGATGTAGACAAATAAGATCACACGCATAGAATGCAAGGCTCGTCAAGGGGGTTTAATTATTCCACCCGCTCGGGACAAAAATGGTGTACCAATTATTTTTTGAAGTCACTTTTTAGAGTCATGATAAAAGGAAAAGTTTTATTACAAGGTTGCTCACGTCCATACCCTCGAATTTTGCAAACGTTTTCAGACCGAGGGGTGTGTTTCCTTTGCATCCGCACCACGTATACTTTATTAATCATTGTAACAACACAAACTATTTTCTCATATTGTGCCTGTAATATAGGTAAACAACCTATATGGCAAATTAGACTTTGCCAATCGGTTTGAATGATATCCCAAATCATCAATGCCACAGGTACTCAGACTTCTCTTGCATTAACCATAATTCTATGGGTACTCAAACTTCCCCTACATCCATAGCTAAAAACCTAATCACAATACTTTTCCCTTAAGAATGTCGTAACTCAGTCTATCATAGAGAAAAGCTCATCAAATAGAACTAAAATAAAGTAACAAACTAAGAACAAAGTAACTAATCCATGCAAATGTGGGCACCATCAGATTTCTAGAATATTAAAACCCAAATAAAAGTAAGAATTATCCAAAAGAGCAGAAAAGTATGTAGGAATATCAATAATATAGGACCAAATCACATGAATACAGAGACACCCCCAACCAAAAAGGTGGTAGTGTCCTCACTACATATGTAATCAAGGATAAAAGAGATAAGGTGCTCTCTTAAACTGATACAATATCGGCTATCATTCACAGACTCTGAATTGTCATTACTTTCCTTAAGGTCTGACCACTCCATTGGGGCTTCATCATCACTCTCCACCTAAGAGGAAGGAAGTCAATCTTGGAGTTTTAGGACCTTTCATAGGCCATTCTCCCCCTTCCGCATCTTAATAAAGAACTCATCACTCTTTTTTCCCTTATGGCCATCTTTTCATGTGCTCTATAGAGGTCTCGATATGACTTTACCAGAGAAGTGTAGGCTTTATCAATCCTAGATATAGTATTTTCCCTCTCCTTTTGGTCCTGCTTGTATGTCTCATAATCAAACTGTGACACATATGAATAATGAGTGGTGGAGGGCTCTCTCAATTCTTGGGTCAAACTAGATGCAAGATCTCTGATAGCTGCAATATCAACTTTAATCTCCTTAATAGGTATAGTAGTGGATGGCCTATGAGACTCAGGCTCAATACATGCCAATTTTCCCTAGTCCATCTTTCTCATCTTGCCTTTGCCATGTGCACCCTCTCCTTGAATCCCTAAGGGGTAGATAGGGAACCTGGGCACACCCAAGTATCACTAGCATACTCTTCAACCCTCGCTCTCCTGCAAACCTTAGTAATTAAAGAGGGGAAGAAGAGAGGCATACCCCTTTGGCTCTTAAAATGATACATTTCATTGACCACGAGATGACCAACATCCAAAGGGGTGGCATCTAGAATGCAAGAAATCATCCAAGCACGTAGATCTGGGACTGCTGTTATGTGGGTGGCAGGAAAGACTCAGCCACAAATAGTGTGCAACCATATTTGAGCCTCGAAAGTGAATTCATTCATTGAGATGTTGCTTTTAGTCTTTGCCCAAGAGACTTTCTTTCTGGGAAATAGTCATTGTGCCAACTAACTCCATGGTTTACACCTGTTGCTTTGAATACACCCATGTTTGTATGTTAGATCCCATAAATATCATTGATTTTCTCTACCCTAATTCTCTCTGATATTCTTCAGATCTTAATATTCACACTGAATTGGTTTGAGAAAGACACTTCACTGATGTTAGTATAAAATTCATGGACCCATTGTTTATTTGCAATGTATGGATCCAGGGTAAAGAACCACCACCCTGTGGCTTCAAGTTTGTCAAGGAATGTCAATATCTTCTCTAGCACATTCTCCAAGCAAATTTCTCTTTTTGAGAAAAGCTTTGTCCTCTGAAGATCACTATAGTAGTGAGTGTGGCACCTAGGTGCCATGAATCAAATATGATCATACTTGTCCTTGAAGTTTCCCTGAAATCACTAGGCACGCATGATACAAATAACTGAAAATTTAAGATGCAAAATATGCACATGGTTTACTATGGCTCATTGTAATGGGTGTTTGCTGGTGCTTTTCTAAAAATTAGAAGTGCAAGAATTTTGGCATGGCAAAAAACTCGCCCTGGTTACCGCTATTGCAGGACATGACCTCATTTGCAGTACCGCAATCACAGATCATGACCGCGGTCATGATACTTGAGTCTGGTTTCATTCCAGTTTCTCATGTTCAAAATCCTTCCAAATTTTTATGTCACTAGCATGCTATACCATATGGATTTATATAAATAACAATTTAATGATGCTAATAAGTGTTTGAATTCTCCCTTTCAAAAGCAAAAACCATTATTGAAAGTTTATTTAGGTAATGTATCAAACTCTTGGCATGCACACTGCATTGGTTTATATTTCCCAAATATTTTTATGTACTCAAGATTTCCCCACTTGTGTGCACACCTTTCTCAAGCACCAAAAACTAGACAAATATTAATTATAACAGCATCAAAGCATAACAATCAAAACTTTATGCCCTTACTAAATCATGCATTTTAAGGCCTATTTTTATTGATTTAAAGCACGAATCATGACATCTACCAAAAGTGTGATGGAAGGAGTATGCTAGGATGCTTCTAGAAAGCACACAATCTTGGCCAGAATTTGGTCCAATTAAACAATAAAACTTAAAAGGGAGTGTGATGGAAATGAGGGTAAATTAGGGATTAAGTGGATGAAGTGACCGTAACCACGGTCAGGTACCCGCAATCATGGACACAGAGGTTATAGCGATCGTGCCTAGGGACTGCAATTACGGTAATTAAGAGTATTTCTTCTCCCTTATTTTCACCTGTTCAGATCTTTGCTTAATTTTTTATAGATTTTTTCTTTGTATAGTTTTCAATGCAAATTTGCACTCGTCCCCCTTTCAAATCTCATCTAATGCACACCATTCTTCCATGAACACATGAGTTATTAAAATGCAACAAATAACATCTATAGTACAAAAACATAAAAAAGGATAAGAGCCACTTTTGTGGCATTTCTGGGTTGCCTCCAACCTAGCGCTATAGTTAACATCGTAGCACGATATCTTTATTCTTCTATTTTTTGGTGGGTCCTCAATTCCCTCCTCTTTCATATTCTAACTCTCAACATCCTCCATAGACTTAACTTGAAGTTCCAAGGTCTGTTTTTTTGTCTTGCAATTTTTTAAAGGGACCTCATCCTCTTGTACCTAAACTTTATTTTCCCTATCTCTAAATCAATAATGGATCTTTCAGTGAAAGAGAAAGGGCTTCCAAGGAAGATAGGTACCTCATGGTCTATTTCATAATCCAATACCACAAAATTCGTGGGAAGTATAAACTTGTCCACTTTCAAATAAAATTTCCACCGGTCTTTTGATAGATTGTTCTGCCATTAAGATCTGCATACAAGTCGGTGTAGGGGAATCCAATCAAAGCTTCTTATTGATGAAAAAAGGCATTAAGTTGATACTTTCACCAAGGTCACATAGATCTTTTACAAACTCGAGTATCCTTATTATTTAAGGAATGGTGAACGCTCCAGGGTCATCTTTCTTTTTCAAAACCTTACTATCCATGATAGGACTACATCCATGAGTGACCTCAATGGTGTAAACTTTGACAAGATTCTTTTTGGACATCGAATTTTTTATTAACTTAGCATATACCGGGATCTCATGGATTTTCTCGAGCAATAGGATGTTTATTGATAGATTGCTAAGTTTTCTATAAACTTTCTAAATTTTTCACCCTGCTCTTTTTTATGCAATCATTAAGGGAATCGAGGAGGAACTTGTATTGTTGGCCCAACTTCACTTTGTATTTTCATGACCTCAACCACTTCTTCATCACTTTTCTTGGTATCTTTATCATCATTTTCTTCTCAATTTTGAGGTAACACCTACTTTGCTTTAGCCTTGAGAATTTTTTTGCTCAAGTCTCCTTTGAAGGGATCATCAAGTGTCTTTCCATTCCTTATGCCAATTGCTAGAACTTTATTATCACTTTTTGGATTAGCAATCATGTCACTAGGGAGTCTACCTCTAGCCTTGCATTTAGTTGTGTGGAGATTTGCCCAATTCGGGTTTCCAATTACTTGATAGAGGCAGAGTGAGACACCACAATTTAAGAGAGTTGAGAGAAGTAACCTTTCAACTCACGAACCATTTTGTCTATCCCTTATACTCTATTCAATATCCTTGCAAACACATCCTCGGACTTGAATTTTTTTAGGGTCGATGGCACTTGACTCCTTAGTCTTAGCTTGATAATTAGAGGAAACATAATGGTCATAATTACGCTTCCTATCTCTCCAATCTCTATCTCGCTCGCAGTCCATATAACCTTGATTCCCACCCTTCCTTTGATAGGCGAGGTAGGAACACCCTGATTAGTTAGCCAAATAACATATTTCCTCATCCAACTTCTTTTATTATTCATCATCTTTATAAGATTTTGATGCTAAGTCATTTACCTCTTTTGTAGTTACACCGATAAAATGATTTGTCAAGAGTTCAAGTTGGGTCATTATTTTCTCCATGGTCTCCTTCTTTTCTTAATTCCACTTTCTTTGTTCATTATCAACTATAGAAGTAGTGGAAGGGATCTTGGAAACTTTGGTATCCTTGGTATGCCAACCCTAGTTTTTCTTTGACACTTCTCTAATTAATAGAAAGGCTATATGGAGGTGCATCTTCACTATGGATCTACCCACTACATTATCCACCACTATTTTGTTTATTAGATCAAGGGCCTGGTGGAAGATCTCAAGAATCATCTTCTCCATGACTTCATGATTTGGAAATTGGGCTAATATTCCATTAAACTATTCCTAAGCTTCAAACAATGACTCTCTATTTATTTGCAAGAAATTCATAATCTCATCCAAATTTTGAAGCATTTTAGATTGTAGGAAATATCTATTAAGAAACACATTGGTTATCTCTTCCCAAGATGTAATTGATCCGGTGGGAATGAGTAGAGCCATAAAACCACCTTGCCCATTAGTGAGAACAGGAATAGGTAAAGCAAGATGGATACCTAAATAATGTGTGCAATGTTGAATGGTGCACCCACTTCCATGAAATTCTTCTAATGGACATTCGGATCCTCAAAAGCTTGACCCCCATACAACCCTTTCATTTATAACATGTAAAGATTGGTGCTAGTCACATAAAAGACACTATTTCCATTAGTTGGTGGGATACGAATTGCAATTGTTTGTATCATTTCATTTAGTTGGCCCTCATCATCTAGGGGACCATCAAATGGGACCATGCTACTCGCATTATCACTCATCATTCCGTTGACACTTTGATCACTTACAAAAGTTTCAAAAACAATAAATAAAGAAAACTACACCACCCCAGGTAAACCCAAGTAAGAATTACATCACACGAGTGAAAGCTATATTCCACTCCCTAAAAATTGTACTAATTTGATAACTTGCAACTCACTCCCATGTTTGAGGAGTGAGGTAGTTTTTATTAATAACCTCACTCGATTTTAGGTTAAATCCACAAGTAAAGAATTATCAATTTAAAATCCTATGGGTGTTCTACTTACTAAAAGGTTACCCAGAATGCTAAAGAACAAACCATGTATAATAAAGTGAGGGGAATTTTTTTGAACTTTGTTTGCAATAATCTTTGGTTAACAACACACTAATTTAGCTCTTTTAATTGAGAATCAAGATTTGAGAAGATCTTGGGATTATGTCTACCTAATGGCAAGGAGTGCATGGATTGTTGAGAGTTTAACATGAAGCATAGTTTTTGAGTAAAATAAAGGCTAGGTTGAACTTCTTGTAGTTAGCCTTTCAAAAAAACCACAAGGATTTCACCCATTGGCTTTTTCGAGCACCTAACAAGTGTTCAATTCATAATCACCCAAAACCTCAATTGGGCATCCCTATTTTTTGGATGACTCCCTTTACATGATTCACATTCCAATCATACTTATTTATAAGATCACAAGAGGTAGTAAACCATAGGCTTGAATGTCCACCGTTGCCTTATCACCCTACATCCCTCTTTCAAGATTGCTATGGGTTCCCATAACTTTACTTTCGTCCCTCTTTCAAGGATGATAAGGGCTTTCTAGAGTTTAAGTTTTTCACCCATCAAACCCATTAGGATATTTGGTGGTTTCACCCAAAAATTCTAACTGTTAAGCTCAAACAATTGTGGAATCCATAATCAACAACTAAAAATCATGTAAACCTAACAACACCAACGCACAAATACACTTTATTTTAACCTAATATGGTGATAAAATTACTTAGCTACTCATGAAGAAAGAAAATAAAGATATATCTTAAGGATTATCCAAAGCATTCATTCTTTGAAAAACACCAAGAATCGCCAAAATTAGTTACAATCTTTCCCAAATTAGGGTTCTTCCTTTAAATTCAAAAATGTCTATGAGGTAAGAAATACCCAAAGAATAAAGGGTTTCTGCTTATATAATGTTTGGGATTCATCTATATAAATTTACAAAACTGCCATAAGCATGATTCTTGCTTTGTCGTAAATGCATAAGGATGTCCATGATTACATCCAACACTACTGTGGTTGTGCTTCACAACCATATTCCTCTAACCATAATGAATGGCTGTGACCACTACCTATGGCCTACGATAGTGGTAATTAAGGCTGAACTGCTCTAGGCCTTCAGTCTCTTACTTTTTTTCAATCATTTTAAGTATCAATTCATATCTTTCTATCTCATCAACTCTAAATCTACAAAGTGTGGATATTAGTGCATAAAATCATAGTTATATCTCATTTATCCATTAAAACAAGGTAGTATGCATGAATGTTGAGTGGAAATGAGTAGTAAAACCACTACTCATTAGGCGATGCCTGATGTCGTGATTGGTATGTCAAAACTCTTTTACTTTGATGAGTACTATTTACTTGATTCGGATTCCACTCTTTCTTATGTGACCCAATTTATGGCTGTGTATTTTGGATTTAGTCCTAAGTATACTCCAGACCCTTTTCTATTTCTACCTTACTAGGTGACTCTATAGTGGCCAAAAGAGTCTATAAGGGTTGTGTGATATATGTGGGTTGTTGGGAAACCTTAGTGGATATATTTGAATTAGATATGGTTGATTTCGATGTCATATTATGGATGGATTGGTTACACTCATTCTATGTTTCTTTTGACTATCGAACCTATAAGGTCATCTTTAAATTTCCTATAAGTCCACTATTGAGTGGGAGGGTGATTCCCTAGCTCCTAAAGGGAAGTTCATATTATATCTTAGATCCTAGAGTTTGATATTCATTAGTTGTCTCTATCATCTGCTCTGGGTTAAAGATTCTAAGTCGAAGGGTCTTTTTTTACATTTCATCTCGATGGTGAATGACTTTACTGAGGTCTTCCATGATGACCTTTATAGGGTTGCTCCCAGTAAGGTGATTAACTATGGGATAGATCCTATTTAGGACACTAATCCTACTTCTATTCCCTTATATAAAATAGCTCCAGCTGATTTAAAGGAACTTAAAGAGAAACTAAAGAATCATTTAAACAAGGGTTTCATCACTCATAGTATGTCTTTGTGGGGTGCAATTGTGTTATTAGCGTGTAAAAAGGATAGTTCCCTTTGCGTGTGTATTGATTATCGATAATTGAATTAGGAGATAATAAAGAACAAATACCCTCTTCCAAGGATAAATATTTTGTTTGATCAAATTTAGGGTGCTAAGTTTTTCTCCATAATTGATCATCAGTTTGGGTATCATCAGTTAAAGATTAGGGAGGTAGAAAATCCCTAAGACTATCTTTGGCTATCATCAATTAAAGATTAGGGAGGTAAAAATCCCTAAGACTACCTTACACACTCGATATAGGCATTTTGAGTTTCTAGTTCTGTCTTTTAGGTTGACTAATGCCCCGACGACCTTCATGGATTTGATGAATTGAGTCTTCTAGTAGTTTCTGGATTTGTCCATCATTGTGTTCATAGATAATATCTTATTGTACATAAAGAATGAGGTGGATCATGCTAATAACCTCTGTATAGAGTTGCAGACACTGAAAGATCAGCAGTTGTATGCAAAATTTTCAAAATGCAAATTTTAGTTGAATGTTATTACTTTTCGGGGTTATGTCATTTCTGGTGAAGGGATCATAGTGGATCTACAGAAAGTTGCAATTGTTAAGAGATGGCCTAGATCCACGACTCCAATTGATATTTGGAGCCATTGGGGTTTAGCTGGTTACTATAGGAGGTTTATGGAGCATTTTTCTTTTATAGCTACCCTATTGACCATGTTGACTCAGAAGAAGGTAAAGTTCATATAGTCTGATACATGTGATGGTAGTTTTAAGAAGCTGAAAGGTAAGCTAACTTTGTCTTTGGTTTTGACCTTTTCTAAAGTCATTGTTGGATTCGTTGTCTATTGTGATGCATTCTATATGGGCCTTGGTTGTGTCTTGATGAAGCATATCAAGGTGATAGATTATGCATCTAGATAGTTAATGGTGTATGAGAAGAATTTTTGACCCATGACTTGGAATTATTGGTTGTGGTATTCGAGTTGAAAATCTAGCATCACTATTAATATGGCGTGCATATGGATATCTTTTCTGATTATAAGAGCCTGCAACATGTGTTTACTCAGAAATATCTTAATCTCAAAAGAGAGGACTTGAGTTGCTCAAGGATTTAGACACAAGTCTTCACTACCATCTAGGTTCAGTAATGTTGTTATTGATGCTCTTAGCAGGTTATTTATGAGAAGTTTGGCTTATATAGATAAAGTGATATGGGATTTGGTGAAAGATATTTGCTTTTTGGCAAATCTTAGAGTTCGTCTCTTTGACTTTGAGAATGGTGGTGTGGTTGTATAGGGGGTGGCACAGTCGGCCCTTGGTGTTGAAATTAAGGAAAATCAAGTGTTGGATCCTATCTTGATAAAGATCAAAGGTGATATAGGTGGGTAGAAGGTAATGGCCTTTGAGATTAGTTGTGATGGTACTTTGTGGTACCAAGAAAGGTAATGTATTCACGACATAGATGGTTTAGAAGAGAGGATCTTGGGTGAGACGCATGAGTCACGCTACGCTATCGATCCTAGTTTGACAAAATTATATCATGACCTTACAGAGATTTATAGGTGAAATAATATGAAGCAGGATGTGGCTTGTTTTATGGAAAAGTATATGGTGTGCCAATAATTAAAGGTTGAGCATACAAGGCATGGGGTATTATATTAAGAAATTGAGTTGCTGATATGGAAATAGGAAGTGATCAACATAAATTTTGTTATTGGTCTTTCTCAATCTCAGAATTAGTTTGATTCTATTTGGGTCATCATGGATCGAATGATAATGTCTGCTCTTTGCTTACCTGTGAGGACCAATTTCTTGGATGAGGATTATGCAAAGTTATTTCTCCAAGAGATTATGAAGTTACATGGGGTATTTGTTTCTATCACCTCAGATTATTGTACATAGTTTTCATCATACTTTTGGCAATTAGTTTAGAAAGGTTTAGGGACCAAGGTGTGTCTTAGTACTTCTTTACACTCACAATCGGATGGGCACATGAAAAGGACTATTTAGACATTGAAGGACATGCTTAGAGCTTGTGTGATTAACTATGGTGGTAGTTGGGTTGAGCATTTGCCTCTTATAGTATTTGCCTATTATAATATCTAACACTCTAGCATTGGGGTGGTTTTATTTGAGGCATTGTATGGTAGGAGATGTAGGTCTCCTATTGGGTGGTTTGAGGTTGGTAAGGTGGAGATATTTAGGTTCAATTCAGTTTACCAAGCTATTAAGAAGATGAAGGTGATTCGGGATAGGCTTAAAGCCACCCAAAGTGATCAAAAGTCCTATACAGATATGAGATGTAGGAAGTTAGAATTTGAGGTTAGGGATAGGATGTTCTTGATGGTCTCTCTCATGAAGGGAGTAATGTAGTTTACAAAGAAGAGGAAGCTTAGACCTCGGTATATTGGTTCGTACATGGTTTTGAGAAGAGATTGTAATATTGCGTATAAGTTGGGGTTGCCTTCTAGTTTCAACTCGATTTACTCTGTATTTTATGTTTCTATGTTATGAACTGTATGTGTTATATTATGCTAATCATTCAGATAAAGTATATTAGTATTTTGGATCCCCTATCATATGAAGAGATCTCGGTTGAGATCTTGGATCGTCAGGTTCTTTGATTGTAGACCAAGGAAGTCGCCTCAGTAAAGGTTCTATGGAGGAACCAAAAGGTCAAAAAAGATACATGGGAAGCTGAAGAGGACATAAATTCCAAGTATCCATTCCTCTTTTTCACTCCTAAAGATCGTGTGTAAGGTATTTGTTGATCTTACCCTCTTTGTTTTTTGACTTTATTAAAGTAAAGATTACTTTCTTTGGTATCTTATTTTCTAACTTAGTTAAGGGTAAGAGTAGAGGCTTGTAGGGTTCAAATCATGCTTGGATTGACTTGTTCCATCATTCAAGAATGAATGTTCCAAGCGGGGGAGAATGAAACACCTTAGGTTTTGGCCCTTGGAAAATCACTGAGCTTTGGGCTCACTGTCCTTGTAATGACTCACCATATGATTCATATAGAATGGGTAAGGGTTAGGGGATCATAGTCGTTAGGAGAACAGTGAAGGTTGGTGGGTTTTCTATTATAGTTATGGTTTGGTGTTACTGCTCGATAGGGGTGACGATAATTTATTTTGTGATCCCTTAATCAAATTGATAAATTATTAACTTTACTTGGCTCTGAGTATGAGTGGCTCACTAAGAGTCATGAGAAAGTGGTACGAGATGTAATCTTAAGTTGTATGTTTTCCAATGTCCAATCCTTTTGGATTCTGTCTTGGGTACAATTAGAGCTTATGAGTCGTATGGTATGGTCATGAGTTAGGATCAAGTAGTTATATAATGGATAGTGTGTGGGTGTCCAATTTACTACCTTGGTGATGACTCAATGGTATGATTTGTATGGTATGGTCATGAGTCATGGGGTCGACTCGTAACCACCTATGGAAATTTTATAATTTTAAGTTAAGGGATATTCTGGACATTTCTCCTTTTTAATGCCCTTTGATCCCATGACATAAAATGCCTTTTCGGGATGGATTTACCCATTATTCTCAATCAAATACTCTTCAAATCTCTCTCAACTCTCTCAGAAGCAAAAGGATAGGGTTTCTTTAGATAATCAATTGAGGCTTTCAAGGGTGGTTTCTCTTCGCCTTCCTTCATGCCTAAGGTATGTTACTCCTCCCTCATTGTTATTTTATAAAGAGTATGTTTTTTAATATATAATATCATGATATTGATATGGTTTTAAATAATGGTTGGTGGATTTGGATATTAATTATTGAATAATTTTTCTTATGGTTCACTGATGTTTCTTTCATGCTTTTAATATGATTTTGACATTGTGGAATGCAAGTTATGGTAAATAGGTTTAGGGGTATTTTGGATTCTCCAAAATTACTTGGTTATGGTTTCAAAGTTTCTGTTCCCTTAACCTATTTGTTAAAATGGCAATGAGAATGATTTTGTCACATAGTATGGCTATTCTTGAAATCTTTGAATTGCATAAGTGGTGATAGAAGTTAAATTAGTCTAGTTAATTTTTAATGATTTGTAAAAGCCTTGTTGAACATGATATTTGTTTGATTGGAAACTTTGCGGTCAACTTGATTTAATTGTTTTGGTATGGCATAAAAAGGATAGACTTTCAAGATCTAAATTTTGTATGGTGATACCAATGGTTAATGCCTAAATAAAAAGAATCCTTGAAGAATGGTTGGGATGTGTAAACTGTTTTAAAATGGGCTTACAGTTGGTTGGGTTAGCGAAGCTGTGAAAGGTAGAGGTCTAAAATACCTTGGCTCTGAACCATTAAAAAATTGGCTAGGTTGGATATTTTGGACAACATATGACTAGAAGGTACTTGTCATATGTTTCGATATAAGTTAGGGCCCCTCTCTCATATGTTCGACAATGTGTTTGGGTTGGTTTCTGTGCTAGGAATGATTATCATACCAATCCTATGATAGTGTACAAGTAGAAAGTCACCAAGTCATATGATACCATAAGTCTTATCCAAAGTATTTTGTCTAGGGTATGGGTTATAGAGTACTTCTCATTCCTTAGGGTATGACTTGGCCTTGTTTCATCGTATGTTGATCAATATGGGTGTCCTAGAGTAGGTTTAGGATACGAGTAAAGGTACCACTCGTATCATAGGGTATGGTTTGAGGAGGGGAGTCGTACCCTTCTTCCTGTATTTTTCAGCTATTAACCTAAGGATATTTTAGATATTTCCCACCCCTATAACCTTATGATCAATGACATAATATTGTTTGGTCCATTCTTCACTTGGACAATATCAGCACACTCCAAAATCCTTTCTAAACTTCTCTAAGATGATTAGGGATAGAGTTCATCAAAGAGACCATCTAGCGGCTTGAGGACCAATAATCTCTCTATGAATCTTCATGTTGAAGGAACGTAGCTCCTCCCTCTTTGTTAGTTAAAAATATCATGTGTTTTAAAAATTGATTACGACTTGTAAATGGTGGTTTTGAAAACAAATATTGATGGTTTTGATGCATAGAGTTGACTATTTGTTCCTCTTGTTTAAACTTGTGTTTATGCATATTTTAGTGATAGTTTGCAAATATGGGTGCTTGTTTATTATGTTTTAACAAATGGGTAATGACTAACCCTAATATTGCTGAGTTCTATTTTGTTTTTTGTTTTGGTTAACTTGTACCCTTGAGGTGTTTGTTAAAATCTCTAAAAGAAATAACTAGTCATATGCTAATGGTGAATGAACTAGGCAGTGGCTTAATAAGTATGAATGGTTAGTAGATAGTATTGTAAGGTCCTTGTTGTCCATTTAATGAGTAAATTGGTTACTTTAGTAGTTTGCTTGATTAAAGGGGTTAGAGTCCCTAAACATGAAATTGAATTATGTTTTGAACTAAATCTTGGAATAAGAATGCTAATGAAGGATGAATGGTTTTGTAAAATGTTTAGGACCAAAAATTAACTTGAATTGAGATTTGAACTAAGGCATTGGCCTTTTAAAGTGATTGGTTTTGATAAATGGTTTCATAAAGATATCGTGGTCTTGTATGGTGTTGAATTGCAACTTGGGTGGCTTAAATTGGCTAAATGGGTTAGAGTCTTGAAGTGGTGCATGGATGGGTATTATTGCATGGACAAAGTGTTTGTGTCCCAATGTCTACTAGTAATGGTCACAACGCCTTCAGGTTAGAGTTTACTTGTCTAGTAGAGCGGTCTGAGATTAGAGTCCACTTGCCTAATAAAATGGCTTGAGGTTAGAGTCCACTTGCTTAATATGGAGGCTTAAGGTTAGAGTCCACTTTTCTAATATAATTAGTAAATTTAATATTTCTAAACATATTGGTGGGAGGTTAGAGTCCTCTCTCTACGTCTCATGATTGGGTGTTTCCAAATGGATGGTAAGCCTTGTTCCTTTTTTAGCATCTTAATTATCTATATATATATATATATGTATGTGTGTGTGTGTGTCTATGTGTATAAATCTTGTTGCATCTGATGGTATGACTTGGTTTTGAGTAATGGCACTATTTTATCCTTATCCTTGACTTATATGCTAGCGCTCCAACTGCTAATCGTCTTCGACTCTGATCCCCACATGATTTAGTTATTCGTCAAACTCCTACACATCCTACTCAGTGATTATACTCGAGAACAACTTGTGGTAACTTAAAGGGGCAAACTTTCATATTTTAGAAGGCTCAATTTCTTGTTTTGAGTTTTCTTATGTCTTTATTGGTTTAGACTTGGCTATTGGTTTTGTCGATGGTCGGGGGCATGTCCCAGCCGAATATTCTTTAATTTATTGTAGAGGCTTTGTATGGACAAATTGTGGACTTGGGCATTTTATGCTATGGTCTTGGTTATTATCTTGATTATATTATGGTTGTTGCTTATTTAGATGGAATAGAGGGGTGACCTTCAGTCCTTGTTGGACTTTGGGTGTCCATTACGACAAGGTCGCAGTTTGGGTCACATCAAGTTGGTATCAGAGCCTACGTTGACTTTTAGTTGGTGGTCCCTAATGTTGTGTCAACTAGAGTGTCTTTTATGCACGTGTAGGATACCACACTTATAAGACAGGGGCTATGAGACATTTATGAATGCTTCACTTTCTTTCTGTCTTACTTCGAGCTATAGGGTTTAAGGTCTTGGATTCTTCTAATTTTTATTGGCTCAAACTTTAGATCATACCTTCGAGAAGATGTAAAGTTCCTGCAAACTCTTCAATCCTAACTAGGGACATTATTGATGGGACACACTCTACTTATGTAGTTCGGAGCCAGTCTAGCGGTCCAATTCTTGATTGTCCTGGAGTTCTATTGGTTTTCTATTGTCCCTCTCATCCAACTCCTTAGGTTGATGTGATGAATGTTAAGTTTCATTAATTAACTTATATATTGGCATAGTTAATAGATTCTCAGTCTGAGTATGGTATTCCTATTGCTCCATCTTCTGAGGCCTCAAGGGTTGGTTATTTCATAAGGTTACATCCTCCTATATTTGTGTGTAATAAGGTTGAGAAGGATCCTCAAAGTTTCATTGATGAAATAGAGAAGATCTTTAAGATTATATAAGCTTTGGAGATTAAGGGATTTGAATTTGCTTCCTATCAATTGAAAGATGCGGCGTACCAATGGTACAAAGAGTAGGAACAGTTGAGAGGCGAGGATACTAGTTCTGCCATGTGGGAGGATTTCAGTAGTGCCTTCCTAGACCACTTTTTTCCAAAGGAGTTGAGGGAAGAAAAAACAAAAGAGTTTTTGAATTTGAGGTAAGGTAGGAAGTCTGTCAAGGAGTATTCCTAGACATTCCATCAATTGTCTAGGTATGCTCTTGAGATAGTTGCTAGCATAAGGTCTATAATGCATAAATTTCCTTCAGGATTGTCTTGTGAGCTAGATCTTGAGAGTAAGGTGACATTCCTGATGAAAGACTTGGACATCACTAGATTGGTTGTGTACATGAAACAAATGGAGGAAGATAATAAGAACTAAGTTGAGGTTGAGAAGATAAAGAGTAAGAGATCTCAGTTTTCTGATCAAAGTAGAGGCCCAAATTTTAGTGGTAAGTGATCCAAGAGGAAGAACTAGGTGAGTCCTAACTCTTATTATATGGCTTGTTCTCCCTACTCGAGGCTGTTAGATGATAGATATTTTTATATTGGTAATGCTTCTAGTGCACAAGGTGCCCAATCTCAGGACATTAGGGTCCAATCAGTACTAATCTACCCTCCGCGTTGATTAGATGGTTAGATTATCGTGGTTAGTGTGAGAAGAGGAGGAACAGATATTTTAGATATGGTCATATTGGGCACATGCAGTAGGAGTGCCACTCTTTAGTGGCTTCGTAGGACAACAGGATCCCTATTGCTACTTAATCTGCTCTTGCATCGAAGGGTGTTGTTTCATCTTTTTCTTCTGTTTCTGGTACCACAACTGGAAAAATATCTTGTATCTACTTGCTACTCGGCAAGAGTCCATGGTGTCTTCAGATATTGTTAATAGTATGCTGAAACTTTTATTTCGTGATATGTATTGTATACTTGATCCAGGGTCTACTCTTTCTTATGTGACCCCATTTATGACTGTGCATTTTCGTTTTTGTCCTCAGTATCTATTGGTTTCTTTTTTTCTCTACCATAATAAGAGACTCTGTGGTTGTTAAGAAAGTCTATAGGTTGTGTGAAGTAATTACTTATAGTAAAGAAACTCTTGTGGATTTAATAGAGTTGGATATGGTTGACTTTGGTGTCATATTGGGAAGGGATTTGTTGCATTCGTGCTATACTTCCATAGATTGTTCTACCCATATGGTCATATTTAAATTCCCTAATAAGATGGTCATTCTATGGGAAAGGGGTTCTTTAGTGCCTAAGAAGAGGTTCATTTCTTATCTTAGAGCCAAAAAGTTGATCTCAAAAGGGTGTTTATATCATTTGGTCCTGGTTAAAGATTCTAACTCGGAATGTCCTTCTCTAGAATCCATTCCTGTGGTTAGTGAGTTTCTTGAGGTTTTCCCTAAAGATCTTGTTGGAATTCCTCCCTATAGGGAAATTGATTTTGGGATTGATCTTGTTCTGGACACTCGTCCTATCTCTATCCCTTATTATAGAATGGCTCTAGCTAAGGTGAAACAGCTTAAAAAGCAATTGAAGGATCTCTTAGATAAAGGTTTTACCCACCCTAGTTTGTCTCTATTTGGCACTCTTGTATTACTTGTGCGTAGAAAGAATGTTTTCTTTTAGATGTGCATTAATTATTATCAGTTGAACAAGGTTACTATAAAGAATAAGTATCCTCTTCCTAGGATTGATGCTTTCTTTAATCAGCTTTAAGATACGAAGTATTTCTCTAAGATTGATCTTAGTTTGGGTTATTATTAGCCTATGATTAAGGAAGTGGATATCCCTAAGACTGCCTTTAGGACTCTGTGTGGTAACTATGAGTTCCTCGTTATATCTTTTGGGTTGACTAATGCTCCAAAAGCATTCATGGATTTCATAAATAAGGTCTTTCGTTAGTTTCTGAATTTGTTTGTCATTGTCTTCATTGATGACATCTTGGTCTATTCTAAGAGTGAGGAGGATCATGTCGATTACCTCCATACTATGTTGCAAACCTTAAAGGATCATTGTTTGTATGCCAAGTTCTCTAAGTGTGAGTTTTAGTTGAAGGTTCTGACCTTTTTTGGTCATGTTATTGCTTGTAAAGGGATCGTGATGGATCCATAAAAGGATGTAGTGGATAAAAAATTTCCTAGACGTGCGGCTCCAATCGATATTCGGAGCTTCTTGGGTTTAGCTGGTTACTATTGGATATTTGTGGAAAAGTTTTCAATGATAGTTGCTCTATTGACTAAGTTGACCTAGAAGAAGGTGAAGTTCTTGTGGTCAGATATGTAAAAAGGTAGTTTTGAGAAGTTAAAGGATAAGTTGACTTGGGCACCATTTTTGACCTTTCCTAAGGGTAATGATGGTATTGTAATATATTGTGATACTTCTCATGTTGGGCTTGGTTGTGTATTGATGCAACATGGTAGGGTGGTGGGCTATGATTCTTACAATTGAATGTTCATGAGAAGAACTACCTTACTCATAACTTAGAACTATTAGCCGTGGTATTTGCATTGAAGATTTGGCAACATTATCTCTATGGGGTCTGTTTTGACATCTCTTTTTATCATAAGAGCCTACAGTATGTGTCTATTGAGAAAGTGTTAAATCTCATATAAAAGAGATGACTTGAGTTGCTGAAGGTCTGCTATATGAGTCTTCATTACCATCCAGGTAAAGTTAACGTGGTTCCTGATCCTTTTAGAAGGTTATCCATGAGGAGTCTAGCATATGTGGATGAGGATAAGTGGGAGTTGGTGAAGGGCATTCACTGTTAGACTAGTCTTAAAGTTCGTCGCTAAGAATAAGAGGATGGTGGTGTATTTGTGCATCAGGTATCATAGTCGTATCTTGTAGCTATGATAAAGAAAAAGCAAATGTTAGATCCTAATTTGATGAAATTTACGGGGAATGAGGTTCAATAAAAGGTTGTTGATTTTGTGATTAGTGGTGATAGTATCTTGAGGTACCAAGGTAGGTTATGTGTTCCCGACGTTAATAGATTAAGGGAAAGAATTATGGCTTAGGCTCATGTTATTCATCTCGGTTCTATGAACATGTATCATGATCTTAAGGAGTTTTATTGGTGGAATAACATGAAGCGAGATATGGCAAACTATGTGGCTAAGGGTATGGTATTTGTCAGCAAGTGAAAGTTAAGCACATGACACTCGGAGGTTTGTACCATGAGATAGAGTTTCCAAAATAGAAGTGGGAGGTGATTAATATTAATTTTGTTACATGTCTTCCTCAGTCTCAGAATCAATGTGATACTATTTAGGTCATTGTGGATAGAATGCTAAGTGCACTCATTTTTTGTCACTGAGAAACCATTATTCGGTGGAGACTTATGTTAAGTCGTATCTTGCCGAGATTGTCAAGTTGCATGGTGCTCCAGTTTTTATCATTTCAAATCATTGTAATCCATGCTTATCACATTTTTGGAAGTCATTTCAAAATGTTTTGGGAACTAAGAGATGCCTTAGTACTATTTTCCACCCGCAGTCAGATGGAAAAGTAGAGTGGACCATTCAGACATTGGAAGTTATGCTTCATGCTTATGTGATTGGCTTTGGTAGTAGTTGGTATGGCCATTTGACTTTGATTGAGTTTTCATATAATAGTAGTTATCATTCTAGCATTGGTATGTCTCAAATTGAGGCATTTTATAGTAGGAGATGTCGTTCTCCTATTGGGTGGTATGAAGTTGGTGAGGGTAAGTCGTTTGGCCCTGATTTACTTCACCAAGCCTTGGAAAAGGTGAAGGTGATTCATGATAGGTTGAAAGCCTCTCAAAGTCGCCAAAAGTTCTATATGGATGTGAGGCTTAGGGATTTGGATTTTTATGTTTGTGATTGGGTATTCATGAAGGTATCCCCCATGAAGTGATTGATGCAATTCGGTAATAAGAGAAAGCTTAGTCCTTAGTATTTTGGTTTCTATTTGATTTTGAAAAGGGTTGGTAAAGTTGACTGTGAGTTAGAGTTGCCTCCTAGGTTGAGCTTCATTCATTCAGTTTTCCATGTCAACGTTAAGGAAATGTGTAGGTGATCCTTCAACGGTAGTTTCCATAGAAGGATTTGGTATCTTGGATTCCTTATCTTATGAGGTAGTTCTGATGTAGATCTTGGATCGTCAAGTTTTTGGATTTTGGTCGAAGGTTGTAGCTTCCTTAAAGGTTCTTTGGAGGAAACATAAGGTTGAGGAAGCTACTTGGGAAGCGGAAGAGGACATAAAATCCAAGTATCTGCATTTGTATGTCCTTTTTTTCTAACTTGGTGAATGGTATGTTTAATGTGTAATGATGTGTTAACTTATGTTTGTACTTTCCTTACCCACCATTTGAGGACGAATGATCTAAGTGGGGGAGAATTGAAACATATTTGGTATGAACCCTTACAAAATTGCCTAGGTTTCAGATTCATGAAATCATATAACTAGAAAGTACTAGTAGTATGTTTTTGTATGGGTTAGGTCCCCTCTCTCATTTATTAGATAGTGTGTTTTGATTACTTTCTACCCTAGGTATGATTGAGCATCATACTAATCGTATAATAGTGTATGAGTAGTAAGTCACCAAGTCATATAAAGCTATAAGTCTTCTCTAAAGTATTCTATCTAGGGTACGAGTTATAGGGTACTTCTCGTACCTTACGGTATGATTTGGAATTTTATGGTTGTATGATGATCAGTATGAGAGTCCAAGGAGTGTTTTAGGGTACGAGTAAGGGTACCACTCATACCCTAGGGTACGATTTAAGGGGGTGAGTCGTACCCTTCGGCATCTGTTTTTCAGCTTTTAAGCTGAGGACAATTTAGATATTTCCCACCCCTAAACCCTTATGACCCACGACTTATAACATTGTTTTTCCTTTCATTCCTCACTTGGACATGATCAAAACTATCCAAAATCCTCTCTAAATTTCTCTAACTAGATTGGGTCTAGGGTTCATCAAAGAGGCCATCTAGAGGATTGAGAACCAAGAATCTCTCTATGAATCTTTATGTATAAGGCATGTATGTATTTCCTCATTGTTAGTTCAAAATATCATATGTTTTAAACATTGATTACGACTTGTAGATAGTGGTTTTGAATACAAATGTTAAGGGTTTTGAAGCATAGAGTTGAGTATTGCTTACTACTAGATAGACTTCAGTTTATGCATGTTTTGGTGATAGTTTGCCTGTGTGTTCTTGTTTATTGTGATTTAAAAATGGGTCATGAGTAACCCTAATCTTAATGACATATACTTTGGTTTTGGTCTTGGTATAGGTATGCCCCAAGGTGTTTGTGAAAATGTCTAAAAGAAATAACTAGTCACATTTTAATGGTGTTTTGAACTAGGGTGGTGGCCTAATAAGTATGAATGGTTGGTAGATGGTAATAAAGGCCTTTTTGGCAATGTAATGAGTAAATTGGTGACTTTGGAAGTCTACTTTGTTAAAGGAGTTAGAGTCCCTAAACATGTAATTGAATTGTGTTTTGAACTAAATCTTGGTATAAGAAAGTTAATGAAGAATGAATGGTTTTGTAAAGGTCATAAGGACAACAAATTGAATTTAATGGTGATTTGAACTAAGGCATTGGCCTTTTAAAGTGATTGGTTTTATAAATGATTTCATAAAGACCCTGTGGTCATGTATGGTGTTAAATTGTAACCTTGGTGTGTTAAATTGGCTAAATAAGTTAGAGTCCTTAAGTGGTGAATTGAATGGGTGTTATTGCATGGAAAAATGGTTATAGTCCCAATGTCGACTAATAATGGTCATAGTGGTTTGAGGTTAGAGTCCACTTGCCAAATAAAATGGCTTGAGGTGAGAGTCCACTTTCTTAATACGACGACTTGAGGTTAGAGTCCACTTACCTAAGATGACTGGGAATTTCAATCCTTCTAAACAATATGGGTGGGAGGTTAGATTCCTCCACTCCACATCTCCAGATCAGGTGCTTCAAAATGCATGTTGAACATTGTTCAGTTTTTCGTCATGTGAAGCAACTATATATATATATATATGTACATATATATATATACTTGTCACAACCCAAACTAGGGCCTAGCTGTGATGAGCATTTCGAACCATGGAGACCCGAAACGCCCCTATCTGTTTGGTAATCATGCACCTAATTCATATGATCAAAGTAATGTGGAAAAACACAATAATTCTGAAACATGGTCATAAATATGTAAGAAACAATAACGGGTAGATAAGGTTCTCTCAACATCAATTAACCTCTAAACAACTGTCTGCGAAAATCTCTAACAATGACTGAGTCAAGTAACCGTATATAAACTGGGACAAGGCCCCCAGTAGACCCCAAAACTGAATATAATAAAAAAAGACTGCAGTACATAAGAACTTTCAAAACATAGAAGGCTCACTACTTGTCTCTGCAATTCTGTCTGAATGATCTGCTGATTCTCTTGACCCCAAGACTGGGCCTCTGAACCTGAGAGGTTAGAGAGGGGGGGGGTCAGCACAAAAGTTCTGCCATGCAGAGATATCAACACAAAAAATAATATTTTTACAATATATAGTTGAGAGCTATTATAAAGCAATTTCGTATCAAATCATTTGAAAACACATGGGTGTAATGCAATAGTTTCTCAACAACAATGAAATGCAACTGAGCTAGGTGGAATACCCTACTTGATTTACACCAACTGTATAACCTCGGTTTCCACTGAGATTAGAGTATAATTGAAGGAGAGACACACAAGATCACATAGCATGGTGTCTCCACCCAATGGTGTGCCCAAGATCACTTAGCCTAGGCTCCTACCTATAATCCCAATTTGGGAATGACATAAAGTCAAGTACACAAGATCACTTAGCCTGGTACCAATATTCCGTGTCGGAAAACACGTTTTCCAGCAATGAGCCCTTATATCTCAAATGAAATCTTTGGGCATCCACCTTTCTCATGTAAATTCAATGCATTCAAATTTCATTTGATTCAATCACATATCATGTTCTGTAGGGTATCTTCATACCCGACTTACAAGTCCTCAATGTCACTTCCACATATGCATAACCATGTAAAAACCAAGGTCCTTCATAATTTACAAGTGGTGAACAATATTTATTTCAAATTCATGCTCTCTTTTGTTGATCACAATATAATATGGGGTATCAAGACATTATCATGGGAATTTGAAAGAAATTTATCATTCATATTTATCAAACTTCCATGGAAAATCTCAAATAACATATGCATGGTTTCAACCATTGAAGTATATAGGCAACGATTCCCATAACATAAAGCAAATGACTTAGAAATCATATTGAAAGCAAGTTATTAGCATTTGATTGAAAACCCCTATTTAAAAGCATGCATGTTCATAAAACCTAAACCCATGAGATTTTAGGATAACCCCACATACCTCTATTTCCAAGGATAATAGATGTTTCTTGAAGCTTGCGGATTGGTGATTCCAAATATGTAATTGTCTTTGAAAACCTACGGTCAAATCTTGAGATATTTGGGTTTTTATTTTGAAACCCTAAGGAGAATCTTTGAGCACTTTTGATGAATGAATATGTATTTTGGGGTCCTTAGAACTAAATTTCGCGTTTTAGGGCTAAGTAAGGGCGGAAAAGGACCACTTTGTCCTCAACGCAGAGTGTTTAAGTCACTAGAATTCTTTACATTGGAGCCACCCATCCCATTGCCTATGTTCACATAGGCACTGCCTAGGCTATCACCTATGTTTACATAGGAGCCACCTAGTATATTGCCTATGCTTTCCAGTGGCCATGGGCGATTTGTTAGGGGACGCTTATCACTTTGAAAGGCCATAACTTCTTGCTCGAGTGTTGGATTTTAGCCAAATTGGTATCGTTGGGAAGATAACTCGGATACCTATCATTTGACACATAGTAGGCTTCATGATTTGAGATATACAGAGAGTTATGGTCGATGGAAGCTGACACACTTTACAATATCCACTAAAACTTAGTCAATCAAAATAGTTTCAACTCGCTATCTCTTTGCTTCTCAGCTTTCAAACTTGGCAATCTAAAATTTCAATAGACTTTTCTTCTTAAGACAAGGATTCTATCACTTTGATACCTTCTACTGGAAATACCATAGAATTATCTCCAATGCATTTCTTCAACATGGATACATGGAATACCGGAAAAACGGAACCCAAACTTGCAAGCAATTCTAATTCATATGCACCTGTACCAATCTTTTTCAAAATCTGATATGGCCCTACATAATGAGGGCTCAATGTACTTCTTTTTCCAAACCGCATAACTTCTTTCATAGGAGAAACCTTAAGAAATAGCCAACCACTAATTTCAAACTCTAGTTCTATTCTCCGAACATCGGCATAGGACTTTTGGTGTCTCTGAGCAGTCTTGAGTCGTTCTCTAATGATCTTCACTTTCTCGATCTCCTAATGAACAAGATCAGGCCCATACAACTCCTATCAGAGACCTACATCTCCTCCCATACAAATCCCAAAAAGGAGCTATCTTGATGCTGGTATGTTAACTATTATTATAAGCGAATTCAACAAGTGGAAAGTGATATACCCAACTACCTTTGGAATCAATGACGCATGCCCTCAAAATATATTTGAGGGTCTGAAGGGTATGCTCAGCTTACCCATCTATCCGAGGGTGGAAAGCTGTGCTCAAATTCACTTGTGTGCCTAAACCCTTCTGAAAGGATCTCCAAAACTGATATAAAAATTGTGTACCTCTATTGGATATAAAGGACACTGGTTCCCCATGCAATCGAACTATCTCCTCAATGTAAATCTTAGCATAAACCTCTCCCAAATAATTATTCACAGGCAAAAAGATGGGCTGACTTGGTCAATCGATCTACAATCACCCAAATAAAATCATACTGCTTTTGGGATCTTGGAAGTCCTGTAATGAAGTCCATGTTTATCATCTCCCACTTCCATAAAGGCAGGGCTATCTCTTGGGAAGTACCACCTGGCATCATGTGTTCTACCTTCACTTGCTAACAGTTCAAACACTTGGACACAAAATCAGCTACATCACGTTTCATGTTATTCAACCAATACAAGGTTTTAAGATTATGGTACATCTTAGTAGAGCCTGGGTGAATGACATACCTCGAAGTGTGCACCTCATTAAGGATTCTTTCCCATAGCCCATCGACATTCGGAATGCACAACCTACCCTGAAATCTCAGAATACCATTACCACCAATTTCAAACGACATAACCTTTTATTGACGTACATCTTTCTTGATTTGCATCAAGATGGGATCTGCAACCTATTTCTCCTTAACTTCAGCATAAAGAGATGACTTAGCTAACTCATGAACATTCACCCCTCCATCTTTTGAATCTAAGAGTCGCACTTCTAGATTTGCAAGGTGTTGAATATCCTTCACCATCTCTTTCTTTCTTTCTTCTACATGAGAAATGCTACCCATAGACAACCTGCTGAGGGCGTTGGCTACAACATTTTCCTTGCCCGAATGGTAATGCAGACTCATATCATAGTCTTTCAAAAGCTCCATCAACGCGTTTGTCTAAGGTTCAATTCTTTCTATGAGAAAGCATACTGTAAACTCTTATGGTCAGTATAAATATCAATATGCACTCCATAGAGATAATGCCTCCAGATTCTATGTGCAAACACCACGGCTGCTAACTCTAAGTCATGCGTGGGGTAATTTCACTCATGCACCTTTAACTGCCTAGATACATAATCTATCACCTTTCCATGCTGCATCAATATACAACTAAGTCCCACACGGGACGCATCACAATAAACCACAAAATTATCTACATCCTCGAGAAGGGTCACAATCAGACCATAAAAACTTCATCTTTTTCTGATTCAGTTTAGTAAGTGAAGCAGTTACGGAAGAAAAACTCTCTACAAACCTTCTGTAATACCCCGCCAAACCTAAGAAGCTCCGACTATCGGTTGGAGTCGTGGGTCTAGGCTATTTTCTCACTGCTTCAACTTTCTGGGGATCTACTCTTATCCTTTCACTGGACATATTATACCCCAGGAAGGCAATAGCATCTAACCAGAATTCACTATTAGAAAATTTGGCATACAGCTGATGATCCTTAAGGGTCTGAAGGATAATTCGGAGGTGATTGGCGTAATCCTCTTTGCTCTTAGAATAGATCAGAATATCATCAATAAATAAAATAACTAACAAGACCAAAAAACTAGTGGAACACTCTATTCATAAGATCCATGAAGGATGTAGAGGCGTTAGTCAACTCGAAGGACATGACTAGAAATTTGTAGTGACCATATTGGGTTCGGAAGGCTGTCTTGGGTATGTCTGACTCCCTAACTTTAAACTGATGATAACCCGAACGAAGGTATATTTTTGAAAATACTTGGCACCCTGAAGCTAGTCAAAAAGGTCGTCAATCCTAGGAAGAGGATATTTATTTTTTCTCATGACCTTATTTAACTGACGGTAGTCTATGCACATCTGAAGGGACCCATCCTTTTTTTGTACGAAGAGAACGGGTGCACCCTATGGGGAAATACTAGGACAAATAAAACCTTTGTCTAGGAGGCCTGAAAGTTGTTCCTTTAAATCCTTTAGTTCCGCGGGAGCCATGCTATATGGCGGCATAGAAATAGGACAAGTGTCTGCCAACACATCAATGCCAAAATCTATCTCCCTATCAGGAGGTATCCCTAGGAGATCTTCGAGAAAGACTTTTGGGAATTCATTCACTACAGGGACTGACTGTAGAGGACGGTTTTCAACTTTTGAATATTTTACTCAGATTAGATAATACATACAGCCTTTGGAGATAAGCTTCCAGGCTTTAAGATAAGAGATAAAGTGACTTCTAGGTTCCACAGAACTCCCTGCCCATACAATTGGTGTCACATTTGGGAAAGAAAAAGTAACATTTTGGGTTCTATAATCAAGGGTGGCATGACACGAATGGAGCCAGTCCATCCCAAGGATAGCATCAAAATCTAACATATCCAGTTCTATAAGGTCTGCCACAGTTTCCTTACTATGAATAGACATGACACAATTTGTATACACCCTTCTAGAAATAATAGCATCACCTATAGGAGTAGAAACAGAGAAGGGTTCTACAATAACTTCGGGCTAAAAACAAAAACCAACAACCACATAAGGGGTCACATAAGATAAAGTAGACCCGGGATCAAATAATACATAAACATCACGAGAAAAGATTTGTAACAAACTGGTGACAACATCTGGTGAAGCTTTCGCCTCCTGGCAGTTATTCAAAGTATATAACCGGTTGCGACAGCTTCTAGTAGCTAAAGGGGCACCCTTAGGAAAAGGAGCTATGGAGGTGGCTTGGGAATTAGGCCCCCCGTCCAATCTCTCTAAAGGTGACCTACTTTGCCACAATTATAGAAGTTTCTTCCCTCAAACCAGCACTTCCCTAGATGATTCCTTCCGCAAATCTCAAACTTCGGATAAGTACGATGCCGCTGGTCCATACTGCCCTGAGACTGCGTACCTAGAGCTTTGGACCCACGAGAAGTCTGAAAACTCTGAGTTTGTCTGTTTGTCGGTGGCCTGGGTGCTGGGGCGTTGGATACTAACTGTGAATTATTCCAAAACTTTTTCTTCTTCGACCACTTATTACACCATTTACCACTCTGCGGCTGAATCTGGTGTTGGTCCGCAGATCTAGCTCTCTTAGCCTATCTGTCTTTCTCTCTAGATTCAGAAATCTTTTTCGTCAGTCGAGAAAAGTATAACTCCTTATTCAACATCACCCCCTGGAACTCAAGTACCAAGTTATCAGCAAAGCCAGATGCAAATTTACTCATTCGGGCTCTTTTATTACTAGTCAACTCTGGTGCATAGCGGGTTAGTTTATTAAACTGCAAAGTGTACTCCTGGAAACTCATACTGCCCTGCTTCAGATTCATAAACTCTTCCGATTTGGTCTCTCTCAACTCCAAACTGTGGGCTCAGCACTTTCACCTTTTGCATCTTCCCAGTCGGCATACCACTGATTCACAACGTCTTTAAGCTAATAGGTTACTAGCTCCACCCCTTCAACCTCATCCACATGCATCACATTAAAGATCTTTTCCATCTCATCCATGAATACCTGTGGATCTTCCTCCACCTTGGTGCCAATGAATTTAGGTGGGTTTATCTTCATGAAATGTCAAAATCTAGTAGCCTCAGACGTAACAGATCTAGACCCAACAGCTTCTGATCATTGATCCTGGTTAGCTACAAACTGTGTCAGCATATGAATGGACCATCTAAAATCTAAATTTGAAATATCTTCCTGAGCACTTGGGGGACGGTTGGAATTAGTCCATGGAACCCGAGGTAGACTGGTCAGGACTGGAGAGACTCCCGGAGTAGGGATAAATTCTGGAGTGTGAGCCCTGTTATGAGTCCGTATCCCATGGGTGGGACAAACCTCATCTGCCTAAGAATTCTAATCGATGATACGATGTAGAGGCATAAATGTGTTTCTGAAACACAAGTGATCATTGGTTAGGGGACAGTTCAGACACTGAATCATGAACTAAATCACAAAGAAGGAAAATATTTCCTAAACACCTAGCAGCCTCCTGCTTATAAGTATGGCGTGCTAAACACCCATAAATAAGACACTACCTGATGTAATTTTACAAACACCCTGGGACCATGAACCATGCTCTGATACTAATTTTGTCACGACCCGAACCAGGGCCTGGCCGTGACGAGCATTTCAAACCATGAAGACTCAAAACACCCCGATCTGTCTGGTAATCATGCACCTAATTCATATGATCAAAGTAATGCAGAAAAACACAATAATTCGGAAACATGGTCATAAATATGAAAGAAACAATAACAGGAAGATAAGGTTCCCTCAACATCAATTAACCTCTAAACAACTGTCTGCGAAAATATCTAACAATGACTGAGTCAATTGACCATATAAAAACTGGGAGAAAGCCCCCAGTAGACCCTAAAATTGAATATAAGAAAAAGGGACTGCAGGATATAAGACCTTGCGAAACATAGAAGGCTTACCACTTGTCTCTGTAATTCTGTCTGAATGATCTACTGATTCTCTTGACCCCAAGACTAGGCCTCTAAACTGAAAGGTTGGAGAGGGGAGGGGATCAGCACAAAAGTACTGACACATAGAGATATCAAAACAAAACATAATATTTTTACAATATATAGTTGAGAGCCATTATAAAGCAATTTCGTATCAAATCATTTGAAAATAAATAGGTATGATGCATTAGTTTCTCAACAATAATGAAATGCAATTGAACTAGGTGGAATACCCTACATAATTTACCCCAACTGTCTAACCTCAGTTACCGCCGAGGTTAGAGTATTAGTGAAGGAGAGACACACAAGATCACATAGCATGGTGTCTCAACCCAATGGTAGTGCCCAAGATCACTTAGCCCAGGATCCTACCTATAGTCCTAATTTGGGGATGACATGAAGTCAAGTACATAAGATCACTTATCCTGGTACCAATATTCCATGTCGATAAACACATTTTTCAGCGATGAGCCCTTATATCTCAAATGCCTTCTTCGGGTATCCACCTTTCTCATATAAAATCAATGCATTCAAATTTCATCTGATTCAATCATATATCATATTCTGTAGGGTATCATCATACCCAACTTATAATTCCTCCATATCACTTCCACATATGCATAAGCATGTAAAAACCAAGGTCCTTCATCATTTACAAGTGGTGAACAATATTTATTTCAAATTCATTCTCTCTTTTGTTGATCACAATATAATATGGGGTATCAAGACATTATCATGGGAATTTGAAAGTAATTTATCATTTATATTTATTAAACTTTCATGTAATATCTCAAATCATATATGCATGGTTTCAACCATTGAAGTATATAGGCAACAATTCCCATGACATAAAGTAAATGACTTAGAAATCATATTGAAAGCAAGCTATTAGAATTTGATTGAAAACTCCCATTTAAAAGCATGCATGTTCATAAAAACTGCACCCATGAAATTTTAGGATAACCCCACGTACGTCTATTTCCAAGGATAATAGATGTTTCTTAAAGCTTGCGGATTGGTGATTCCAAATATGTAATTATCTTTGAATACCTATGGTCAAATCTTGAGCTATTTGGGTTTTTATTTTGAAACCCTAAGGAGAATCTTTGAGCACTTTTGATGAAGGAATATGTATTTTGGGGTCCTTGGGACTAAATTTCACATTTTAGGGCTAAGTAAGGGTGGAAAAGGACCACTTTGTCCTCAACACGGAGTGTTTAAGTCACTAGAATTCTTTACATAGGCGCCGCCTATCCCATTGCCTATGTTCACATAGGCACCGCCTAGGCTATTGCCTATGTTTACATAGGCGCCGCCTAGGCTATCACCTATGTTTATATAGGCGCCTCCTAATCTATTGCCTATGCTTTCCAGTGGCTATGGGTGATTGGTTAGGCAATGCTTACCACTTTGAAAGGCCATAACTTCATAGTTTTTGGGGACATGTTGTCTTAATAGGCAATTCATCAAGGGTATCTCCAAGATAGGAAACCCTCTTTGTAGGTTTCTTAAGAAGGAGGTGAAATTTGAGTTTATAGAAGCCTACTTGAAGGCTTTTGAATCTCTCAAAGAAAAGTGGATAACTGCTCTTATCATAAGGCTTCTAGATTGGTCATTACCTTGTGAGATTATGTGTGATTCGAGTGGATTGAACTTAGGGGATCTACTAGGTGACCAAAAATAAAAGATCTTTCATCCCAAATACTATGTTAGTAAGGGACTAAATCTTGCTCAAAAGAACTATTGTGTGACGGAATAAAAATTGTTGGAAGTAGTTTTTTCCTTTGAGAAGCTTAGGTCTTATTTTATTGGGACTAAGTGATTATGCACACTGATCATGCAGCATTGTGGTATTTAATGGAAAAAAATGATGCAAAGTGTAGAATGATTAAGTGGGTGCTATTGCGGCAACAATTTAATTTCTAGGTCCAAGAAAGAAAAGGTACAGAGAATCAAGTTGCCGATTATTTGTCTAGACCAAAAAAGGGATAACGATTGGTGGCAGTTTTGTAGATGAGCAGATTTGGCAAATTCTCAAGATCTAATTCCATGGTTTGTAGACTGTGCAAATTACCTACAAAGTAATCTAATTCAAGAATATCTTTCTTTTTGACTGAGAAAGAATTTTATGCACGAGGTATGGAAATTTTTCTGGGATGAGCCTTATTTGATCAGAATTTGTACGGATGGTATTATTCATAGATGCATGCATTGGGTAAAGATAATGAGTTTACTTTAGGCTTGTCATTCGTTACCAGTAGGGGGTAATCATGGAAGAAGCCGCACAACCCATACGTTCTTACAATGTGGTTACTATTTGCCAATAATATATAAAGATTCACATGATTTTACTTTAGCTTGTGATCAATGTCAACAACAAGGTAACATCTCTAGAAGCAATGAAATTCCTATGACTTATATCTTTAATTTGAATTTTTCCCTAAGAATGAAGCATGTGGTGTCACCATATTCTTGAAAAAGCATATTTTTTATCAATTTGACATGCCACGTGCTATCATTAGTGATGGAGGGTCATATTTTTTAATCTTTATTCAAAGGTCTTCTTGAGAAGTCTGGAGTGAAACATGTGGTGGCAATACCTTATCATCTGCATACTAGTTAAAAAATTGAGGTGTCTAATAGGGAAATCAAGTCCATCTTAGAGAAGATAGTGAATGCCAATAGGACTGTTTGGTCATGAAAGTTAGATGATGCATTATGAGCTTACCACATAGCTTTCAAGACCCCTGTTGGTGTTTCCCATTATCAATTGGTGTATGTTAAGGTTTTTCACTTGCCTGTCGAAATTAAACATAAAGCACTGTGGGCTTTGAAGAAGTTAAATTTTGAGTGGCAAGATTCTGCCAAGTCAAGGATGAATAGCATAAATGAGTTGGATGAATTTCAATAGCCTTTTAAAAGTTTTGCACTTTAAAACAAAAATATAAAGATACATCATAAACATAAAACTGAGAAAAAAATCTTCGAAAAGGGCGACCAGGTATTGCTTTACAAGTCAAGGCCTTGCTTGTTTCCAGGTAAGTTAAAGTGTAGATGGAATGGTTAATTTATTGTGCTAAGAGTGTTTCAATATGGTGTTTTTAAATTTAAGAGGGATGATGAAGCCCCGTTCTAGGTTACTAGGCAAAGAGTAAGGCACTAAATGGGTATCACCAAAGAAATAAATGTGATTTTCAAAATTGACCTTGGTGAAACCTGTGTAACAATGGTAATTACGTCATTTCGTGATGTTAAATCAAGCGTTTTATAGAAGGCAACCTATGTTCTAGTTGGTGAAATCTAGTAACCAATTTCACGACATTGTGTCGCGACATTAAATAAAGTACTTCATGAGAGGCAACCCATGTTTTTGTACTTATTTATCTATTGGGTAATCTGTTTGTTTTGTGTGTAGGACTAAATATTATAGATAATATCAATATGATACTAGACGTATCTTGATGGTACGACTCATGAGTAGGAGTCGTAAGGACCTAGGAAAAAATTTAGAATTAGGTAAAAGTTTCTAGAGTCTTAACGACTCTCAGAACGAGTCGTACTATAAGATACAACTCATCACAATTAGTAGTCTTCACTCCAAAACCCAAGTAAGGTTCCAGGTTTATACGAATTTAATAAAAGACCCATAAGCCTGGGTACAAGTCGTATCCTTGACTCATACCCAAACATACAAGGTAAGGATTATGGGTTAACCTGGTCCAACACTTAATTTATGAAGAAATAAGGTACCCGTCGAGTAACCGATATTCGAAACACTCACTCACCATAATTGTTTCTGAATGTGCAAACTTTAAACAAACAAAACTATTCGAAAACACTCAGAACTAGCTACCAACATTGTTCAATTCCTGACATCGCACGAGTTCAACACAAATTTGGGGGGGAAAGGTTGAAATCGAGGAACGTAGACTCTCCCTCATTCAAGTATGTTTTGAACTCAATCTCTTCATATATCAAGTTGGAATAGTAAGTGTGAGATACCTTGAACTTTTATTGAGTTGAATTTTCATAAAGGTTGCAATTCGAAACCCTAGTACTTAGGTTTTAGTTAAAATAGAAATCGGGGGTTACACTTGTGTTGGGTTTTTATATTGTGTGTTATTTTTTCTAGAATTTGAGTGACATTATTTCATAATGTAATGGGTAGTTTGGGAAATTTGAATCGGAGTCAACTCTAAAAATGAACCTCCATGTTGCAGTGAAAATGAGATATCTTAACGACTTCTACCCATATTTAATGATTCATAACATATCTCTTCCCCAATAACAACATAGATGTTTAACTAAATTTAAGTTCATGAATTCGTATAATATCCTAAATAAGTTGAACCCAAACCATACAACTCGAACATTGAAGACGTAAGGGCCTAGATACATAGCATATTTTGGACTTTTGCTTCTGACATACTTTCGGGTATTTGTAATGAATCATACCTTAGCTTATGAATCATTACGAGTCCTGATATCTAATCCAATGAACACCCATGTAAACATTGAGTATCATACGACTCATTCATATGATTCGTACCCAGCCCATACAATTGGTACCCTCTACTCGTGCCTTGGACAGAACTTGCACACTGAACTTTAGTTTCTTATTTTTGTTTTTTTCTTTACTTAGTTACTAATGAAGTTGTACATTAAGGTAAAATGCCTCTAAAAATGAATATTTATCCAAACAAGTGGACAAAAAAGGAAATAAAAAATCCAAATTGCAAAGTTCTGAGTCATCTACTAGTGGCAGTGACCTGTACGAATACCCATCAAAGGGAAAGGTTGATCCTAAAGGACAATAAGCTACAAAGGGAAATAAGGTTACAACTCTAGAGGAAACATATCCTAGGGGAGCAAGAAGAGAGAACCCAAGTATATACCCTCTACACTTACCTCTACCTTCAAAGGCAGAAGATGATGTTGAATCTAGTTTAGAGGAGAGGAGTTTAAAATATGTATAAGAACTTGATGTGCCACCAATTTTCAAACAATGCCCCAACTTATAGTTACTACTATTCTAGTGCCTATCGTTGAACTATGATGGTACCTAGTATGCAGGAGAAATTTAATGATTGACTGTATAAACTCTCAACTGTAAAGATCTAATAGGTGTTGTATCTATAGAAAAGGTTGAAAACTACTCCTATAATGGAGTTACCCAGGTTTTAGAACCATTTCAAGCAATGTAAATTTGTATAGATGACAAAAGCGCCAAACAAGTATAGAGATGTGCTAGTAAGAGAGTTCTATTTGGCGTATAAGGGCTAATTAAGGAGACAGAATCCATAGAGTCAGTTAAGGAAATGTGGCGATCTTTTTTTCCTACTGATTATTTGGGGAATGCGGGAAGATATTTCCCCACATACTTGTAAGACACCACATTTTTGGGCTAGAATTCAAACCATTGTTCCTAAGTATACCGACCTGAACCCATTGATTCTATGTCTATACATATGTGATAATCAATTCTATAGTGTGGTAATAGATTTTTATATAAATTTAGGTCATAAAAATCTCCTAACTTAGAGACAAGTTGAGGACACTTCTATCGATAAAGTTTTTATAGATTCTTTAACTAGGGTAAAATTTAGATAAGTTTATCTCATATAATATATAGATTTACGTGTCCTACTATATATCAAATGAAAGTACTTATAGTCTTATTTCTAATAAACTTGGTTTCACCTTAATCTATTATCAGAGTGGAAAGCTATGTTTATTTTACCTCATCATGATTGTCTAGCAACAAGGTGGTGACTTGAGGTGATAATCCATCAATTAAGTGACGACTTATCAACCAATTCATCATCCTTAACCAGAATATGATCAATTCCAGCTACAAAGTGACGAATTGAGGTGATAAGCCATCAAAAAGTGATGATTTGAAGTGATAAGTCATCAACCAAGTGATGACTCATCAACTAAGTCGTCACCCTTATACAGTAAGGGTCCAAATCAATCATGGGGTTGATATCTTAGCTGATAAACCATTAACATAATGATAAGCTATCAACTAAGTCATCAACATAAAATTTCAAAAACTTTGATTTAGTTTTCATAGGGGTAATTTGGTTATTTTCTCACCTCAAACCTTACCCCCTACGACTTAAATCTCCAAATAAGCATATTTATCCATTATCAATTTGTTTTAAAAGCCATTAACGCTCTTTATTCACAAGAACAAGGTTAGGGTTTATTCTTAAGGTCATCTCCTAAGAACTTCAAGACTCCATTACATTCTCTTCAAGATAAGAAAGAATTTAAGATTTATAATCAAAGAATTCAAGAAAAGCTTTCATGATCATGCCTAAGGCTTTCAAATTCAAGACTATTAAAGTATGTGGGGTTATGAACAATGATACTCTTTCATCCTTGTGCCCAACACTTATTCTAAAGTTAAGATTTACATGATTTGCAATTATGGTTTATATTCAAATTATCTTGTTCGAGTTTACGGATTTATAAATTGATTTAAGTGTTGAAGTGCATATTCATTCTCATCTATTTCTACTTTGACTTGAATATTTTTATTATGAATGGAGTATCATCATATTTACTTTATATTGTTGAAAGATTTTAAGATGAATAATGAGAATGAAAACTTGTTATGAAATTTTGAAATTTTAAGTACATGGGTTTTAAGCCCTAAGTTTATTATTTAAATTTTTATAAGTAATGATTGTAAGCATTCTTTTACAAGCTTATATTCATATTTAAAATAGAATCAACATTTTGATACTCAGCTAAGATATAGAATCCACATTTGTTAGTTTTGATTAAAATTTAACACAAATAAATGCATAAATTGTTTTCATTATAAACCCATATGCAAGTATAATGGTGGAGTTCCTATAGTATGAGCACTAAGTAATAAGGGAGTAGTATTTAGCACCAAGTTGGGTATGCCTGTACTGCCACATGCCCCATTACTATTAGCCAACATAGAGTCATCTTATTCCCGATATGGATAAAATTATAGGTAGTGATTACTCAATCTCAAGTCCTACTCCATAATAAGAGTTGGATGGTTCTCCCCAACATGAGCTTTTCCCTATGAGGAACAAGATGTTGGACACAATGATAGCTCCCATGGTGTATTTCGGTTATAAGAAACTCCCTATGATAGGATAAAAGAAAAGCTTTTAGAACTTAGTGTTATGGCTTATAGGATTTACACAATATGCATTATTACCTATATTTATAACTTTCAACTTTCAGTTAATCTAGCATAAGGTGGGGCATTTAAACTTAGCAAGCATTATTGAAAAGTTTATATAAACATTGAATTATTGTTTTAACTATGCATTCACCCCCACATGTTTAGTACTTCCAGAAGTACTGATCCACATATATGTCTAAGTCATACATTGTCTTATAATGTTGCTCTTGGGGATCAGTTCCAGCAGCGTAATTGATTTTGAGCATCTCCACCTACATCCCAACTCTTGGTGAGTCCTCCTAGATCGAAGTCTCTTTCTACAAGATGTTGATGTTAGTGAAGTGTTTTGCTCACTTAGTTTTTATTTATTTTGAGTTACCTGGGGCTTGTCCCAGTGGCTCTTTAGTTAGATATAGAGGCCTATCCGACTGATTTCTATTTTAGACAATAATAGTATTTTTTTCAAGTTTAAGACTTTCAAAGAGATGTTTGTTCAATTTCTGTTAAGATATTAAATCAGTATTCTAATATTTTGTATGTCAATTTTATCATCGTTATGAGTTCATAAGTAGTTAGTAGGCTTAAAGGGTTAGCTTGGGACTACTTGTAGTCTTGAGTACCGTGTGACGTCTAGGGTTTACTTATGGGACATTAAAAACTTGGTATCAAAGCCTTGGGTTTTAAAGAGTCCTAGGGAGTTAGTCAAGTTGTGTTACATAGTATCTTGGTCATGGGTTTAAAGCGCGCCATATTTATGAGCAAAAGGGTACAAAATGATTTAGGTAAATCATACTTTTCTTACAAGATTTATCATGTTTACAGTTGTCTCTATCTACTTTAACTCATGCTTTTATGTGACATAATATGCCTCCTCACCGAGCCTGTACACGGAAAATGGTGACCAACCCACAAGCGCAAGCCAACCCTCTAAATGAGAATGTGTCTCAAGCTGAATTTTAGGCTTCCTTTTAGGTGTTGGCCGAAGCTACGACTACCAATGATCAAAGAAACCATTAGGATGTAGTCCCACTTTAGCAGAATGGTGCTTTATCTACAGTCAAAATTCATGACTTCATGAGAATAAATCTACTTGAGTTTTTTGGGTCAAAAGTTGGTGAGGACTCATAACTCTACATTGATAAGGTGAGAAAGATCACTCAAGTTATGCATGTTACTAAGGAGGAGAGAATTGAATTTTCATTCTATAGGTTTAAGAATGTTCCTTATGATTGGGTTGTTATGTGGAAGGATGGTAGAGGTGAGAATGCTGCTCCTATAAATTGGCAAGTATTTCAGGATGTGTTTCTAGATAGGTACTTTCCATGTGAGATGAGAGAAGCTATAATTGAGGAATTCATGAACCTGAGGTAGGGATCGATGATAGTATAGGAGTACTTTATTAAGCTCACCTAGTTGTCTAAATATGCTCCTGAGTTGATAGCTGACCCTAGTCTAGTATGAGTAAGTTTGTCACTGGCATGTCTAGTTAGGTAGTCAACGAGTATAAGACTGCCATATTTATTTGGCATATGGATTTTACTAGGCTGATGATTTATGCTTAATAGATTGAGACAAAGAAGTTGAATGAGAAAGAGAAGGGAAATAAGAAGGATAGAACTGGATAATTTATGTATGGTTAACCAAGGTCTGGAAGGCAAAACCATTTAAAGTTTTAGTGTCATTCTTCTATGCCAACACCATCTTCAGCTAGTGCCCCTCCACCCAGATTTTGTAAGGAGCAGTAGGGCAGAACTTCTATTTCTAGGTCATAGAATAGTATGAGTAGAAGACCTAGTTATTCAACATATGCAAAGTATGGAAAGAACCACCCTAGTGTGTGTTTGATGGGGACAAGGGCCAGTTATAAATATGGAAAGTTAGGTCACAAAATCCAAGAGTATCAGTATGCTATACAGGTAAGTTGTGATATTCGGCCCAAGACACAAGCAACTAGCACAACTGCTCTACTTGGTCGCCCAGTTCCTCCTCACGGTGCATCATCTAGTACCGGTGGCGCTCAATGCCATAATTAGTTCTATGCTTTACTATCCCACCAGGAGTAGAAGAGTTCATTGTATATTGTTTTTGGTATATTTCGTGTCTTCTATTTTTATATTTATGTGTTGTTAGACCCCAGATCCCATGTCTCCTATGTGACTCTTTTGATTGTGGTAAATTTTGGGATAGATCCTTAAAATCTCTCCAAGCCCTTCCTATTTTCCACCCCAGTGGGTAAGTCAGTTGTTGCCAGGCGAGTCTATAAGAAGTATCCTATCACTGTCCTGCGTAGGATCATACTAGCAGACCTAATAGACCTAGAAATAGTAGATTTTGATGTTATTCAAGGCATAGATTGGCTTCATTCATGTTATGCATCAATAGATTGTCGCACCCATGTGGTAAAGTTTTAGTTTCCTGATGAGGCAATTTTTTAGTAGGAAAGTCATTCCGAATATCCCAAGAATCATTTCATATCTCATTGTAAGGACAAAAAGTTAATATTCAAAGGGTGCATTTATTATTTAGTCTGAGTCAGAGACATTAATTCTGAAGCTCCAATAGTTCAATCAGTCGATGTAGTCAATGAGTTTCCTTAGGTTTTTCCAAAAGATTTTTCCAGGGTTACTCCTGATACAGAAATAGAATTTGGTATTGACCTTTATCCTGACACTTAGCCCATCTGCATCCCTCTAAATCGTATGGCTTTGGCCGATCTTAAAGAGTTAAAAAAGTAGCTTAAAGACCTCTTAGATAAAGGTTTCATAAGGACCAGTGTTTCTCCATGGGGTGCTCGTCTTATTCATGAATAAGAAAGATGGCTCTCTCCAAATGTGCATCGACTACTGCCAGTTAAGAAAGTCCCAATCAAGATCAAATATCCTCTTCCTAGGATTGATGACTTATTTGATCAACATCATGGTTCAAGTTGTTTTTCTAAGATGGAGCTCAGATCCACCTATGATCAACTTAAAGTAAGGGAGTGTGATATTCTAAAAACAACCTTCAAAACCTATTATGGTCACTTTGAATTTCTAGTCATGTCCTTAGGGCTAACGAATGCCATAACAGCCTTCATGGACTTGATGAACAGAGTTTTCAAGCATTACTTAGACATGTTTATCATAGTCTTCATTGATGATATTATTGTCTATTCCAGTTGTGAGAATGACCACGCATATTATCTTAGAATCGTATTGCAAACTCTTAGAGATCATCAGTTATTCACAAAATTCAGTAAGCGTGAATTTTTTCTAAGATCAATATCTTTCCTTATCCAAATTATTTCCGATGATGGCATTAGACTTGATCCTCAAAAGACCAAAGCACTGAGAAACTTGCCTAGACCTATCTCTAAATCATATATCAAGAGTTTCTTGGGTTTGGTTGGCTATTATTGATGATATATTGAAAGGCTTTTGTACATTCTGTCACCAATGTCTAGATTAACTTAAAAAACTTAATTATTTGTGGTCAGATTCCTATGAGGAAAGTTTTCAAGAGTTGAAAACTCGACTCACTTTAGCCCATTTTTGGCACTACCTGATGATACAGATAGATTTATTGTCTATTGTTATTCTTATAGAGCTGGTCTAGGTTATATTTTGATATAGAGAGGTAAGATCATAGCCTATACCTCCAGATAACTTAAAACTCATAAAGATAATATCCTACCCATAATCTTGAGTTAGAAACTATTGTTTTCTCTTTGAAAATTCGGAGACATTATTTGTATAGGGTGTATGTTTATGTGTTCATGCACCACCAAAGTATACAATACGTGTTTTCCTAAAGAAAGTTAATTATCCGTCTGAGAGGGTGATTAGAATAGTGTAAGGTCTATGATATAAGTGTTTTCTATCACTCGAGCAAGGCTAATATAGTAATAGACGTCCTTAGTAGACTGTCTATTGGTAGTGGTGCTTATGTTTAGAATGATAAGAAAAAGTTAGTTCAGGAGGTTCACCAGTTGGCTAGATTAGATGTTCGGTTGGTTGATTCAGCTGAGAGTATTGTATGGGTTTAGAATTTTATTTGGTTTCTGAAGTGAAGGAGAAGCAAGATAGGGATACGAGTCTGGTTAAGTTAAAAGAATCCATCAGAGATCAAAAAGTAGAGGTTTTATCCCAAGGGGGAGATAGTGTGTTATGATACCATAGTAGACTATGTGGGCCCTGTGTTTATGGTTTGAGGCAGTGGATTTTTGCAGAAGTGCATGGTGTGTGTTACTCTATTCACCTCGGATCCACCAACATGTACTGTAATTTGTGAGAAATCTATTGGTAGAGTGGCATAAAGAGGTATATTGCAGAGTTTGTAGCCAAGTGTGCTAATTTTCAATAGGTTAAGGTTGAGCAGCGGAAGCGTGGTATCAATCTACAAGAGTTTAGCATTCCTACATGAAAGTGGGAAGAGGTGAAAATGGATGGACTATGTGATAGGGTTGCCTCATTTGCATCGTTAGCATGAGTTGATTTGGGTTATTATTGAAAGAATGACACAATTAGCCTATTTCCTTCCAATCCATACATCCTATACAATTGAGGATTATGCTAAGCTCTATATTAGAGAGTTGGTCAGATTGCATTGATTCCCATTATCCATCATTTAAGATAGGGGTACTTAGTTTACCTGTCACTTTTGGAAAGCCTTTCGGATGGGTCTTGGTACCCTGTTCATATTAGTTTAGTCTTTCATCCTCGGATAGATGGTCAGGAAGAAATGACCATTCAAACCCTATAAGATATGTTGAGGGTATGTGTTTTTGACTTTAAAGGAAGTTAGGATGACAGCGTAGCTTTGATTGAGTTGTCCTACAACAACAGCTATCATTCTAGTTTTTTTAAATTGCTCCATTTCAAGATCTCTTTGGGAGAAGATGTAGATATCCCATTGGTTAGTTTGAGGTGGGTGAGGCATCCTTGATAGGGATAGATGTGGTGTTTGAATCTATGGAGAAAGTTTAGTTAATTCGAAAAAGGTTGAAAACATCCTAGAGCCGTAAAAAATCTTATGTAGAATTGAGAAGAAGGGATCCTTAGTTTGAGTTTTATGACTTTGTTTATCTGAATATTTCACCCATGAATGAGGTGAAGCATTTTGGAAAAAAGAAAAGCTTAGTCCCTGATTTGTCGGGCCTTATAGAATATTGAGTCGTGTTAGGAAGAGAGCCTATGATGTTGAGTTCCCTGCAGAATTATCATTCGTTCACCTAGCGTTTCATGTCTCTGTGATAAAGTAGTGTATTGGTGACCCAACCATTGTATTTCCCTTGGAAAGCACCAAAGTTCTAGATTGTCTTTCTTATGAAGAAATCCCAATTAAGATCCTTGATCACTAGATTCGTAGACTATGGAACAATGAAGTTCCCTTGGTCAAAGGTTTTTCGCGTAATCGGTTTGTTGAGGGTTCCACTTGGGATGTAGAAGCAGATATACAAACCAAGTGCCCCTATCCTTTCTCAACAAACTTAGATTCATCCTAAGGTAATGATTTTCTTCACATTGAGTCTCTTCAATTCTTAGTTTCAGCTATGTAATCCATCTTATGTCGTTGCATGCATTCATGTACTTCAATTCAGTTCATGTATCATGTTTTAGAATCAGATATGTAATCATGTTTTGAATTATATATGTTCAGTGTATACTCTCAGTTCTCCTTGTTTTCTTAGCTAACCAGTCTCATTCGAGGACGCATATTTACATGGGGGACATAATGTAACACCCACTATTTTTGTGCTAGAATTCAAACCATTGTTCCTAAGTAGACAAACCTAAACCCAATAGTTCTATGTCTATATATGTGTGACTATCAATGGCATAGTGTGTTAATATATTTTTATATAAATTGAGGTCATAGAAATCTCCTAACTCAGAGAAGAGTTGAGGACTCTTCTATCGGTAGAGTTTTAACAAATTCTCCAACTAGGGTTAACTTCATACTAGTGTATCTCTTAGAATATATCAATTAGATTGTCCTACTACACATCAAATGAAAGTTATTTGAGTCTTACTTTCAATGAACTTGGTTTTATATTAAACCATAATCGGTGCGGCATGTTATGCTCATTTTACCTCAATATGTCCGTCTGTCAACAAGGTGATGACTTGAGGTGAAAAGATGTTAACTAAGTGATCCCTTATAAACCAAGTCGTCATCTATAATAAGAATGTGATCAATTCCAGCTACAAAGTGATGACTTGAGGTGATAGACTGCCAACTAATAGATGACTAATTAGCCAAGTCGTCACCCATAACTAGAATAGGATTAACCTCAGCTACAAGTAATGACTTAAGGTGATAAGTCATCAACCAATTGATCACTTATCAACCAAGTCGTCACCCTTATACAGTAAGGGTCCAAATCAATATTGGGGTTGACGACTTAGTTGATAAGCTATCAACTAAGTAATCAGCTGAAAATTTTGGCAACATTGATTCAATTTTCGTAGGGGTATTTGGTATTTTACTAGGCTCAAACCTTACCCCCCATGACTTAAATCTCCAACTAGTATATTTGGCCATTATCAATCAGTTTTAAAAGCCATTAACCATCTTTATTCCAAACAACAAGATTAGGGTTTCTTCTTAAGGTTATCTCCCAATAACTTTAAGACTCCATTACATTTTCTTCAAGAAAAGCAATAACTTAATATTTCTAATTTAAAAATTCAAGAAAAGCTTTAAAGATCATCTCCAAGGCTTTCAAAGTCAAGCTTTCTCCATCAAATCAAGCCTATTAAGGTATGTGAGGTTATAAACAAGGATACTCTTTCATTCTTGTGCCCCAAACTTATTTTAAATTTATAATTTACATGATTTGCAATTAGGTTTTATACACGAATTTTTGTTTTTGAGTTTATGGATTTATAAAGTGATTTATGTTTTGAGTGCATATTCATTCTCATATATTTATGCTTTGACTTGAAGATTTATATTAAGAATGGAGTTTCATTATCTTGACTTGATATTGTTGAAAGATTTTAAGATGATTATTGAGAATAAAATCTTGTTATGAAATTCTAGAATGTTAAGTATATGGGTTTTAATCCCTAAGTTGAGTATTAGAGTTTTTGGAAGATTATGCTTCTAAGTTTCTATGACAAGATTATATTCTGATTTAAAGAAAGAATAAATCTTTTGTTCCTCAGCTAAGATATGGAATCCACATATGTCAGTTTTGAATACAGTTTAATGCAAATAAATGCATAACTGGTTTTCATTATAAACCCTTATGTAGTTTTAAGGTGGATTTCCTACGGTATGAGCACTACCTTATAAGGTAGTAGTATTTATCACTGAGTTGGGTATGCGTCTAATGTCATATACCCCAGAACTACAAGCCAATGTAGGTTTACCTTAATCCTAATACGAAGGAAATTATAGGTAGTGATCAATCTACATTAGGTCCTATTCTGTGGCAAGAGTTAGATGGCTCTCTCCTACATAAGCTATTCCCTATTGGGAACTAGACGTTGGACACCATGATAGCTCACACGATGTATGTTGGTTAGAAGAAACTCCCTAAGATAGAATAAAAGAAAAGCTTTTAGAACTGAGTGTTATGGATCATAAGATTTACACAGTATGAATTATTACTTATGGTTGATGATTATCAGCTTTTAGTTATTCAAGATTAAGGTGGGTCATTTATACTTTTCATGCATTCTTGAAAAGTTTATATGAACATTGAGTTGTTGTTTTAACTATGCATTCATTCCCACATGCTAGTTACATTCCAGAAGTACTAATTCACATATATGTCTATGTGTTATATTGTCTTATAATGAAGATCTTGGTGCTCAGTTACAACAACATGATTAATTTAGAGCATCTCTACCTAGATCCTAACTCTTAGTGAGTCTTCATAGATTAAGGGCCTATTCTACTAAATTTTGATGTTAGTGAAGTATTTTAGTCATTTGGTTTTTATTTAGTTCGACTCAGCTGGGGCTTGTCACAATGGCTCTTTAGATAGAAATAGAGGCTTGTCTAATTGATTTCTATTTTAGACTACAGTAGTATTTGTTCAAATTCTAAAACTTTCAGAAAGATGTTAATTTAGTTTTAGTTAAGTCATTAAATCAGTATTCTATTATTTAGCATGTCAAGTTTATCGTTGTTATTGGTTCAAAAGTTGTTAGAGGGATTAAAGGTTTAGCTTAAAACTATATGTAATCTTGAGCTTCGTGTGACATCTAGGGTGTACTTCTGAGGTGTTACAACACTATTGGATAACTCTTGTATGTACTGGATTATCAACCTCCAGTAAACACTGGTGAAATGGACTACCAGCTAGAGATGATGAGAAATGTTACTCGAAAATAGATTGGTTAGTAGAATAAAATAGGTTTCTTTAGGAAAAATGCATAGATAATAGAATCAAATGAAGAGAATGTAATGTGGATTGTTTGAGGCCCAGAGTGTTTTCTCAAAAAACAAAAAGAATACTCTGACGTTCAAGGCTAAAGAGTTATGGACATTGTCCCAACACATACTTTTTCACATCACAAGAGATAATGTTTTTGTCCCCGGTTCGGGCAGCCTTAAGAGCTTCCCTCATAGATGGCTATGAGTTTTATATTAGATATTTTCTAGCTCAAAAGATATGGGACCAAACCGTAGGAGGTGAGAAGTCACTGATGGCACACCCATGTATATTACATAGCTTTGTTTGGTTGTAGGGATACATGATATCATTGGGTTCATGAGATGATCGAGGCTACTAACATTAATAACCTTCTGATGATCCGAGATAGAGCCACCCTATTGGCCAGGAAGGTGAGACGTGCAATAAATATGGTAGCTGATATGCTTAGGCAGAGTGAACAATCAGATGTTTATGAGAGAATTAATGCTGCTGAGGAGGGTAGAAAGGTTGATACTATACAAACTACGGATGGAGCAGGTACATCTAGTGCCCAACCTCCAATTCTATCTATACCACCTCACCCGAGAGGGGCCTACTAGTTTTATGTGGATTTTATAGGCTATGTGGAACTAGGCGATGCTGAAATTAGGTACACTGAAAGCCAATGTCCACAAAATAGAAGTGGATGTGAAAACTTAGGCTGAGACGAGGTGGATAGACTAGGATAAACATGTCCAAGGAAAACTTGATACATTTGAGTTGATGATTACTCTACAGCTAGGTAGTGGGTAGACGCCTAATGTTTTTGAGATCAACTCTAAGGTTGTTGAGCTTAAAAAGATGGCGGAGGAACTATATGATAAAGCAACTATACTGCAGACCGTAGTTAAGGTACTTATGCCTATAGTCCGTATGGATATTATTTAGGCTATTTTAGATATGGCTAAAGAAACTAGAGGAAAAACATGAGAGAAGTCAAAAATGACAAAAATAATAAGAAGTTAGTAGAAAGATGCGATGAAGAGTACTACGATAGCTAGTCTTCATAATGAGCAGATTCAGGAGACACGGGTCCCTAATATGGATGCTGAAGTTGGTGACTCTACAATGCTAGTTGATGATGCTGAGGGAGGCGGTGTTGTATACTTGCCCAGTTCCACTATCATAGATTCAGTCCCTATTATATGATGGGATGATTGCTGAGGATAGTGGTACTCGGTCAGAGGGCCCACATGCTGATGTTGTTGATTTGGCACCTATGTATGACCTCTTATCCTTACTTTACATACATATTTTGGGTACTGGGATAGTGCAAGAATTTTTAGATAGGGGTGGGTTGCATAACTGGAAGTAGCTGAAAATATATTAGTAGCTAAAAGTATTGTTATGACTTGCAAGTTAGTGCTGAGATAGGGAGAAAATTGGCACCCATGGGAGTGATTGAGTTTTGTTTTATATATTTTGAAGACTTGTTCAGAATTTTGTATTTTAGGCAATTGTGGTTTTGAAATTGATTATTTATGAGTTTGAAATTCATTTGTGATTGTGGATTTGAAATGATTTTGCAGAAAGCATATGTGTGAAAATTGAATTATGCTGAAATTTTGAGACCCCTCCTAATTTTTTTGTTAAACTGTGTGATATGCATATGTGTGAGACTGTTGTGGACATGATAATAGCATTAGGATTAGGAATATAGAAATTAGGGCAATCAGTTTCATAACTAGATAAGTAGTACATAGAAATGTAACCTTGTGCAAGTGTTTATGAGGTATTAGTGAGTTTCCAATGTAAAGAAATCTAGAACATGCCTGGGTTATTCTACCTAGGTCAAGGATAGTCGAGTAGGAAATGATCATAGGCCATTTTTGTTATAAGTACACTCGATCCTAAATGACCAACCAAATAAATATGAATCCCTTCGATCAAAATATTTGAGCCTAATTGACAATTTTCTTTGATTACAACAATTATTTCACTTTTCCATTTTCCTTACAATGAACTTTTTTTGACCCTGTTCCTCCTTTGAAACTGTGCACCTCAACTCATGAAAATACCCTAAGTTAAGGGTGGCAATTATAGGGGTGTATAAGCGAAAACGAGTATGATGAAAGTCGTGTAGAAGAAAAATTTAAACTTTGACAGGTGCAGAGAAAATAAAAGAAGAAGAAAAATTGTAATAAAATAAAAAGAAAAATAAAGTGAGAGAACTATACCTGGTCCAATCTGAATTTGTCAAAATAGAAATAGAGACAGAAGGGTTGAAATAAATTTGAAGAATAAAATTGAAAATAAAGTGGACCCCGAAGAAAACATAGTGTCAAGTAGGCGTAGTAACTAAATAAATTACAAAAAGATATCATACCAGCATCTAACCTACATTATAAGCCAAATAAAGTCCTTTAGTGATCCTACCTCGACTGTCGGAAGGCTTAGGAAGAGAGCATAAGGGCAAGCTAATGGTATTCTGTATACACCTGTGATACTTCTTTTCGAGTGAGAGAGTCATTTGTTGTATCCAAGAATAAATTTATTGATATATGCTGAGTTAATGGGATTTATTTGACGGCGATCACACGTGGGTTATGTTGTTAGGTTGCTAGTTTGTTTTGTGAATGCAGTTTGTGTCTAGGCCCAATAGTCTATTACTAATGAAATCCCTTCATCAAATTCCTGTATGTTTCTCTATATGCTATGTCATGTACACTGTTTGAGTTCTGAAAAGCTATAATTTGTAGGAAAATAATATGGTTGAAAATTGAATTAAAGATCACTGCCATAAATAGCTTAGGATCTGCCTGTTGAAGCATCATTCTTGTGTTTTGAGATAGTTTTTGGTTTTGTTTGCCTGAGGACACGCAAATGTCTAAGTTGAGCATGTCGATGTTTCATGTAAACAGAACACTTTTGATGCTTAAAACCAAGAATTTATGCATGTACTTTGGTTTTTTTAGTTGATATAATTCACTTTTGTGGCTATAGCAGGAAAAATAGATATACAATAGTGTTTGGATGAAAATAGACGAAAAAGACCTAGAGGGAAAAATTCTGATCAAGATGCGAGTTACCTCACGAGTCGTCAACATATCATACGACTATAAAGATGACTCATAATCACAACAAAAACTAATACAGGAAGAAAATCCATGTGTTGAAAAGATACGACAGGAGTATCCGGGTCGTAATCAAGGATACAGGTTGTGACAAGGATTTGTAAGCATAATAGAATATAAACCTCCAATCCAAAGTTAAAGGCTCAGAATTATACTAGTCAAAAGTATACGTACAACTAGTATAGGGAAACCGTATGCAAACTAGTGTTCAAAGTTACAAAGGATAAAGTTCTAGGTGGATATGAGTAACGGCCATGAGTCGTATGATAAAGGTACAAATCATGAGCAGAAGTTGTATAAAGAAAATAAAATTTGAAGCCTTGGGAGGTCAGAAACTAGAATAGATAGGAGAAGCATAGTACGACTAGTATGATGAGGATACAAGTGGATGAGCGAGTTGTAGCATGTGCCGACTTAACTTTACCTTTCCCATTTTTATTAGGATTTTTGAGATACTATAAAAACCTTAGGGTTTATCTTTTATAAGCTACACACTTTGATATTCTTTTTCGTGCTTTTACATTATTTTCATCATTAATAATTTGTTCTTGAGATCTTTGTGTTATTATTCAATAGAATATTTAAGATTTTATTCTTCTCATTATTGTTAAAATTATTACATGATTTCTTTATTGATTATCATGGATTTTTGTGCAAACATGACTGGCTAATTTCCATAACTAGGGTTATGGGAACCCTGGTGGATTAACTACGTACGGAAAGTAGGAGATTCATCTATTATAAAGTACACTGCATGTATATTAATATTCGTCATATAAATTAACCTCAAAGCTATTGCAGAAGGTCGGGGATAGCCTATATTAGCAATAGTCCTAACATGGTGATTTATGATTGGGAAAAGAGGATTAAGGCAATAATTTGAGATTCACTTCCATCATTACTTTTCTACCATCTCATCTAATAAAATCGAGACTCAAAAAGAAAGTGCTGAATTAAAGTCTTAGGCAAGGAGTAACAAGGCGATGCCCTGAGACTCATAAGGTAAAGGGTGTGTTATTTCGTACTATACAATTCTTTTCTTTGTGTGATCTTTTTCCTATGAGAGGTAATGAGAAGAACTTACCAACATGTTCACAAGACTGTTCGTGATGCATAACTCTTTGACTTTACATACAGAGCAACAAAATATGTGTGTTGAACATGAGAAACTTGTGGAGTTAAGAAGCCAGGGGAACATAGTGCTAGTGTTCGTCTTCTATTGTCTACAACTCAAAGAATTTTAGTTTGGTTACTATTTATTAATTACTTCAAAACCTCCCATTTACTTTTTTCAATGCTCGTGAATTATACCAAGTTAAACAACTATTCATCATCTTCCCTGTGGTTTCAACCGAAAGCAAGTTGGGTTAATATATTTTTCATCTACCACAGCATATATCTTTTGAGGTGTACTTTTGGGAAACGTCAATGGGTATTAAAGAAATGTGTAATCAGTAGGCATCATACTTTGATTGAGCTCAAATATATCAAAAACATAAATAAAGTGTGATAGTGTAACATAAATCTACGATAAAAGGGGAAGAAACGTAAATGATTGGCTATTCTTGGAAAATGTAATAAAAGAAGTGAATAACTTGAAAACAAAATTATAGGAAAAATTACACCCTAATTTGGTCCATGTAAGCTTAAACGAGAAATACAAAAGAAAAATAACCTATAAAGACTCCACAAGCCCCATGGGTGCAAACAAAAGAGAAGCTAAGGTAAGAAGCATAAATAACCTTTAACCATGTTAATGTCAAATGACTCCCTAATATTCGAACCATAATGATAGTATTTACCATACTTGAAATAGAACCTATGGATTAAAACAAGAGGAAAACAATAGGCTAAAATAAAAATAGTAGATAGTAATACGAGGCTAAATAATCCATATGCAACCATTGGACACTCATAAAAAACTAAGTACCCAAACCGTAGTCATAGACTGATGAAAGACTTGAATTAGAACTCATAATTAACTAACCCTAACCACAAAATATGATTTCGTAAGAAGTGTACCATAACCATGAAACGATTCGATACTCATGCCAGGACTCATAATAATAAAAATAGATAATATGTCAAACTTGAATCGAAACTAGAATATAAATATGAAAATAAATAATCCTGGAATAGCTAGTAGAACTATAGAGGTTTCAAACGTATCCATAACCTATTAGATCACTAGGTCAAATCATTAGTTTCTAAATCTACTAAGGCTTGATAAGTTGTCATTTCTACTTCAAGGAAGAGCAGACAAGGGTTAGGTTTTCTCTTATAAGGAAAATTTCATGATACAAATCGAATCACCTCAAAGATTACAATGCAAGACAATTAGTGAAGCTTTAGGGATGAAGAAGAATATTTTGATCTACTATGAGGAGGATGAATGAAGGAAGAGTTAATTTTCTTGAGGATTTTGCTTTTGGGTCACTTTTGAGCCCATTTAGAATCTAGCATCACTTTTGGTCTCAGTTGTTAACAATAGTCTTGTCTATTTTAGCTAGTCTTATCTTAGATTTTGGGTTATATATTTTTTCATGAATATACCCTTGATAGTATTTTATCAAGATTTTTGGGTGCTTTGTATTTTTCTAAGAAATTTTGGTTGTGAGGGGTTCAATATCTCTCGTGATCTTTGTAGGCATCAGGTGCTTGTCTAGCATTATCGTTTAAGGGCCTTGGTTTAATATACTATGGATTATTTATAATTTTTGTGCTTGTGTGTATCTTTTATCCCTCTTTTCTTATTTTTTTATTTCATTTTTTTTTTCATATTTTAATTACCATCATATGGAATCATAGTTGGGCTTGGATTCGTTCCCACATATTCAATTAGTGGTTTATTGTTGAACAAAAAATAAAAATTAAAAAATAGTACTATTCACGTGTTTAGGTCTAGTCCAATTTTTGTGTTTTTGATTTTTGTATTTTCTTGAGTTTCTAGTGCTAGATTTTTGTTCCCTAGTACTATTTGTGTCTAAATCTCAAATTTCTTCTTAATTAGAGTTACATTGAAGGTTCTACCATTGTTGAAGTTTAAGTTTGAAGAAAATTGGAACTGGGATCTAAAACAAGAAATTTTTTGTTAATCTCTGGAGCTTAAAATTGATTGGGCTATGTTCGACAACTTGGGTTTTGAATATCATCAAATTTCAAGTTTATTTGTTTAAGGGAAATTTTTGAGTGTTCGTGTTCTTGATGATGTCATCTCTTGAAAAATAAGATTATTCAAAGGGGTGTGTTTTATACATAAAAAGGAAATAAAAAGAAAGAAATAGGTCTTTGTACAAGGAATATTCAAAAGAACAAAGGAATATTCAAAGAAGGAGAAGCAAAAGGGGACCACAAAGGGGAAATTCGAAGTTGTACAGGTGAACTGCCATGGTGACATATGGCCATCACCTATGAATGAAAGAAGGAATCTACGCACACAGGTGGCCTACACATCTCACTTGGCAGCACACTGGAATGACCTGCGGTTCTCTACCTATGTGAGCAAGCCACCACATGTCCCCACATCTCTATCAATAAGCTTCAGGGGTTCAAAATTTGATTTTCACTCAGGTTCCATCATATTAATCCCATTCCTCAATTCTTAATTTTATTTCATGAATTTTGTCATGACACAATTTATGATTCATGATGATACCTACTTTATCCCATACCTAGCTATGCAAAACTGTATCCCAGAGCCATAAAAAATGGGCTAACTTAGTGGAAAAAGGCCTAAGAGTAAAAAAAATCAAAATTTAAATAGTTAAATAAAAAATAAAGCAGTCATAAAGTCTAATGTAATAACTAAAAATCCAACAACCATCTCAATTTGCAGTAATGTCGGTGCAAGAGCTAGTATAACTGAACAATAAGTACTAAATAGTCAAATCAAATCTTTCTTGAAAATAAACGACTAGACATGGATAAATAGAAGGAAAAAGGGGAAATCTTACTTCGAGAGCTCTACCTATACCTTAAATCAACTAAGCATGATCACCGAATCAATAGCAGCTACTACTGCTTTGATCTGCATCAAACGGTACAAAATTATTTTAGGAGTACCAAAACCATGGATACGCACTAGGTATAGTCAGCCAACTTATATATATCATGACATATGTAAGACAAGATACAGGGTAAATTAATCTAAGTCAAGGTAAAAGAGCAAACCAGAAATAAACTTTAACACTACTGCACATCAATAAATAAATATGTATAAAATAGTAATGGAAAGATCACATAGCTATAACAAAAACATTGGCTCCCATAATCCAATAAATGTTGAAAAGTAAATAACCCAACATAGGACCTCATTCCTGGAAACTCAATAGTATCATCGTCATTACCATCAATTATCGGACTTAAATCGAAACTCATATTATCAACATTATCATCAAGTACCGGACTTGAACAAAGGCTTAATAGTATAATCATCATTAACATCAATTGTTGGACTCAAACCAAAACGCATATATCATTAGACCATATAAAGAGACCATAATCATAAGCCATATAATAAATAAAAATAATTACCTGCTGGAACTTACCCAAATTTAGCACTAACTCTGAACTACAGAAATGGCATAATCAATAAGCATCTAATCTTTTCAAAGTCCTAAAATAAGAAATGAAAAAGGTATATCATGCATAATTAAGTATATAGAAGCTAATAAAGGTCTTGGATGAAGGTGGGCCAAAGGGGCCCACTTCTAATAATCAAAATCCATTTTTAGGGAAATTTGATCTTGAACTAGGCTAAGGTATATTATTAATCTCAAGATGTTAAATAATCCATAATTAACCCAATGATAGCATTTTTTCCCTAAAATCAAAGAAACTAAATCAATTACGCCTATATTAAGGTTTAAATATAATCTAGTAGTCCAACTAAGCCAAATATTATCAATCATACCTCCAACACCTAAATCCCATCCCACATCAGGCATATTATCATAATCATACTATAAAGGGATAAATTTACCCTTACTGGATGCCAAAGAAAAGCTTGAAAAATCTGCTAAAATATAAAGTTCCCTAATTGAGAAGCTTTCACAAGGTGCAACGCTATTAAATTCACAATCTACTCATCAAAAAAAATATTTGTTGTATTGCACTATTGTACTTTGGGTCCAAAATTTCATCAAAATACCATGTAGGGCCCATTTTTAGTATCACGTTTTTGAAACAAACACAATATCATTCTATGCTCAAGGAACATTTACCCTAAAAATGGGTGAATTCTAAGATCTAACGATGCTACAATCAAGCCACCATGATTCTAGGGATTTTAGAAAAAGATAAACGATTCTATCAAGAAACTAATGAAATCTTAACAAAAATTAAAAGAAGAAACACATAAATTAATTATACCAAAGCTCCATATTCACCCATAATTAATTCTCCCATGTTTTCCCACTTTTTAGGGTTCAATATTCCAAGGAATGGGTTAAAAATGTTGAAAATCAAGACAACTTGGGTATTTATACTCTTTCTAGGCCCATAGGTGTCGCTTAAGCAGATACCTGGTCTCTTAAGTGAACATCTCTTAAGTGACCTAGTGTTGCTTATGTGATACTAGTCCTTGACGCCAACTACCATCGCTTAAGCACTAAAGGAATAAATTGAGTGATACATATTGTGCTATAAAAGGTCTCTTAAGTGTCTGACATGCTTCTTAAGTAGAATTTTCTTAAGTAACCTAGAGGATGCTTAATTAATACACCAACACCAGTTGAGACTTGGACCACCCCCCGGAATTCATCTAGAATCCTATGTACACAAATAAAATATGCTACCCTATCAAATTTAATGTTTTTGACTTAATGGTGCAGTCAAAATTTCCATCTGAGGTTGTTTCAATGTAATATGGGTCTCACACCTACATACCATTTTTTTGAACTTTTGATTAATTACTCAAAAAGTTTCTAAGAGCCTCAAGAACCAAACTAATCGTTCTTATAACCTAAAATAGATATTTTGGACCTTTTGGAATGGTCAGAATTGTCATACGAGGTTGTTTGACGGATGTTTTTGCCTGGTAGGCAATTTGAACTACCAAAGACTACAAAATTAAGAATTGGCTAAAAAAACAAACGAACTATTTGATAACTGAACTATCAATTCCAGCAAGTCATAAATGACTCAAGGAAGCTATAGAAAAGCTCTAAATAGTAAAAGTAAGTGCAAATACAGAAAATGACCTGAAGGATAATTAAATATAAACTACTAAAAGAACTTTTATTCGCAAAACTAAGGAATTACGATGTACTTGAAACCTCGAATTGGTAAGAATATTAGGTCCATATCTCGGTCTTTATCTCATAAGTATCCTTCTCTACTGGGTGGTGCCTCCAATGAACCTTAACTATTGGAATCTCTCTAGTTTATAATCACCGAAAATCATTAGACCAAATGAACACAAACTTCTCCACAAAGGTCAACTACTCATCCAACAGAACTAAGTCCTATTTAAGCACATGAGAAGGGTCATGGATGTATTACCACAACATAGAAACATGGAAAACCAGATGAACAACAATAAAATTATTATGACCATTTAGTTTACTTCCCATATTTTTGCTTATTTCCACTATTTGGAATGTAACACAATTTCCCTAAGTCATTTATGACTTGCTGGTACTAAAAGTTCTGTTATCAGGCAGTTTATTTAGTTTTTAGAGCCAGTTCCCTATTTAGAAGTGTTTGTGTATTCCAAATGGACACCAAGAAAAAAATTAATAAAACAATCTTGTATGCTAATATTGATTACTCAAGTAGCTCCAAAAGATCAATTTCAAGCTAGGTAGACCTTTGGTTCTAGACCCAATCCACCAGAGCTCATTTTGACCTATTGGTTAGAAAGTTAGAAAATCAACATTTTGGTGAGCATATTTGGTTAAATGACATCAAATAGGAAATCTAACTCTACCATTGCATCCAGATTATCGAATTTAGAGTGTTTACATAGTTAATTTGAGAAATTCAGATTCTTTATAAGTCTCGAGGTAATGTTGGAAGCTTGTAAAATTTTCTAAATTATTGGTGCATTCCGATCTCACAACGGCTACTATAATCACCTTATTGCTATCACAAAAGGGGTATGGAAAATTCCCTATGGCGATCATGATCAAAATGATGGATATAACAACATCTCTTTACCTTAAAGGGCGATAAATAAACCACAATTTCACAATTTTAGTCATTTTCTCTTCATCCTTGAGACCTAAAAACCCTAAATGGGTATGATAACTCAAAATTGAGTCATGTGGATGACTTGAGAGCTTGATTAACATCGTTTATAATTATTATCATTGGAATTCATGTATGATTTCATCACCTTCTTAATGAATTTCTTGATTTTTGACCCAAAACCCCAAATTCACTCAAGGCTTGATTTTATCCCAAAGTTTGTTTGGTTTTAACCTATTTTTGAGGTTTATAACTCCATGAGGTTTATATTATGTTGGGTTTTTCTTGAAAATGTATTTTTCATTAGTGGGACCCATTTAAGGTTTTTGGTGTTAGTTTTTGGAACCGAAGCACAATGGTGCAATATTGGTATCATTATTCTTATATTGATGAGTAGATCATGATTTTTATAGTGTGATAGCATTTATGATTGTGAAATAAACATGAGATTTTGGTATATGAACTAAGGATTTATGGTTTGTTCTTTAGGAAGGGTTCTATCTACTCTTCTTTGTAAAATGATGTTGATACATATTGCGTGTGAATGTGACTATTAAGATTTATTATCGGTTAGAATAAATTAGTCTTTATTATTAATTTCTCACCATTAAATGAGGGTTTTTAACCCATAAGGCAAAATACTTATTAGCCTTTAGAATCCTCTTGCCTTATCCCTATATTGGACTAATTTGTAGCATCGACATGTTATGATGCTAGTTTTGGGATGTGGTTAAAGTGTTAAAATCATGGTTTGTATAAATAAACTTAGTTAGGCTATTCTAGTGATCTTTAAACAATAATTTCAGTAGAATTGACATTAATTCTCATGTTACAAGATGAAGTTCTTATTATTGGATTGGTTATGGCTTACTTGACATCTAGAAGTTGAACTTGATACCTTAGCCTAGTTTGGGTTGTAGATTACCAAAATATAGAATTCAAGATTGAAAGTGGGATCTTCTATCCCACTTTGGAAAATACTTGTGTTAGCCTTTGTGAACTTAGTTGCTGATGCTAGGTATAAATTAAACTATTGAACCTTTAGAATAAGTTTACTTCACAACTTCATAAATTAGGATGTCTTACCACGAATTATGACTAAAGGCCTATGGACATGATATTCATTATACAAGTGATATTTTTCCTTTGGAAATGTTATTTTCTATTAGACATGATATTGGGCCTTTAGTGATGTTATGTCCTCCTAGATGTAATATTGGACCTTTAAAGATGTTGGTTCCTCCTAGATGTGATATTGGGTCTTCAGAGATGGTATTCCTTTTAGATAAGATAATTTTCCTATCGATATTATATTCTTCATAGTTACAGCATATATCTTAGAAGTTAGATGACTCCTATATGTGAGATAAGTATAGATATGTTATAAAGCTTATAGAGATGTCATGCCTAGTGAATCCATTATAGATTATTGATATGATATGACTTATATACATGATTGTTAATACGAGTTTCAGATATATATATATGTAGGCCTAAAGCCATGATTATGAAGTTGTAATTATTCTAGACAAATTATTAGGCAAAGGTGGTATTATGATATGGGTTTGATATTCGGGAAGTATTTATTATTATCTAGGAGATGATTGTAGTTGTGAATATATATATATATATATATATATATATTTACATACATATCTCTCTAGTATAGGATGGAGAAAGATGCAGTATGATGTTTATGTTTTCATTAATTTAGATACTGGTAATGACATGCATAGATTTGGTACATTCATGATCATTGAATTGATGGTTGATACAATTCAAATCATATTATAATATTATTAGTTGTCACTAACTATGGTTTAATGCTTATTTTCTACCATAATAATTAATTTCTTCATAATAATAAATATCTATTTTAAATGAATATTTTATATGTAAAAGAGGTTAAAAATAAGGTTTTAAAGACTTGATCGAGATAAATTCCGGTCTATGATTTGACATTACTAATTGCTCTGGTCATGAAGGATTCTAACCCTTTCTACACTTTTATAATTATTTAGTCACAATGTTTACTCTGGGAAACAAACATATGGGATTGAACTCTTTTAGCCAGGACTTAAGCTTGTACACCTATCATATCAAGATACACATCTCTCCAGTATGGGATGGAGGAAGATACTGGATTGATAATATAAATTCTGGGTATAACCTAATGAAAGTTATAATATTTATGTTATGTTTATTTTCCTATTGATGATGAATGATAAATTATTGAAATGTACTCTACCTTGCTTCTATTTTCATGCCTATTTACATTAACCCTCATGGGACTTGTTCTTTACTTTATCCATCATGGGGCTTGCACTTTACTTTAGCCACCATGGGGCTATATCTTTATTATTGACATAGATTTGGATATTATGATTATATGATGATACTCGATAAGGCGGGAGGCTATTTTCATGATTTGACGATACCCAGCAAGGTCGAAGGATATTTAGATGATGTCATAGATACCCGACAAGGCTGGAAGATAATTATATTATTGTTTGTATGTGCATATATACCAATTCAAGTCCATGTATCCCTATGTATGTCATTTATATTATATATACCCAAAAAGTCTAGAAGATAATTATGATGCTAATAGTTATGATGATGGTATTATGATTTTGTAGATTATGTTGCATTCATACATGCACATACATCACCGATCTACAAAATATTCCTATATCTACTAGGTCATATAGGAGGATTGCATTGATATAGGTTATGACTACGCCTTGTGTTGTTGTATGATAATTGAACCTTATGAGCCTTGGGTGGTGGGGGCACACATAGGCTCATCTAGGTATTTGGTTGTCTAAAATAGTGGGTTACTCACTATGCTATTGATGTTGTAATTATCATTGTTATGGCTAGATTATGACAGATTGGTCCTTGATTCTATATCGAGATTTGAGGTATGATTCTGGTATATTTTATATTAAGAATTAATTTATATTCATGATTAATCCATGATGAGACATATGGATTAGAAATCCTGAACATGTTAATACTAAAGCCTGCTAGGATTATGAGGCCATAAAGTAAAGATATGATGATCTAGGTTGTTTTTCGAGTTGATCTTACATTTATATATATATATGTATATCTAGATATATGTAGCTATGATATTATTGTATATCCCTCCCTTCCTTTGTTCCAATTCTATATTAAATCCTTTATCTTGTATACTACTATATAATCTTCTTCCATTAATTATTCATATATTGTCTAGGGAATTTCAGTGTGGTGTTTAAATTCCTAAGCAAGGATGGAATAGGATAGTGCATTCTCAGTATGTCCGTATCCTTAATATGTTAAGTCTCTTGGACATGTATAGAATAGGTTATCCTTATTATTTCATTGGTTTTCTCATATAGTTTTTGGATATTTAGGTGTTCTTTTCTATTCTGTTTATATGATGTATATATATATATATATACTTTATCTTTGTATCTCAGTTGGCAGTTTCTGAATGAGTACCAAGTGTTTGGTTCTCATAGTACACTTTTATAGCCTGCAGATAATAGTATGGGTTATCATTATTGATGTGTGCATGATGCGGAGCAACCATGGTTCTGAGACATAGAGTGAGCTCTTGACGTTAGAATATTACTTATCTCTCTCTTATGTAATAAAATAGTCCCTATATTTTATTTGGAGAGCAGTTATATCTAAGTATTCACTTCTACTTCACTTTGTACTCTTGTTATATTATCAGCTCTTGTATTGATAACACTAGGTCTTGGGGTAATAATTGTAATTTATGTTGCATTTTAGATATTCCACGTTATTTCCTTTATTTATTGAGTAGTCCATTACTAGCTGTTGTAGACTATGGATTTGTCTTGATTACTGATTTAAGGTTAACTGATAATCCACCTCACCAACTATGCAAAGAATCTCAAAGGGTCCTATATATCTGGGTTTGAGCTTGCCCTTTCCCCAAACCTTATCACACTCTTCATGGTAAATATGATGTCCTATAGAAATATAGCACTTTCGATGCTTAAAACTATAAAAATATACATGTTTCTGATGTTGTTTTGTTAGATATAATGCGTTTTGGGAATGTTTTACAAGAAAGTAGAATTTAGATGATAAGTTTCTGAAAAAGAGAAGAAAAATGTGTTTTTTGGCTACTAAAATAAATAACTTTCTACACTTGCTAAGTCAATATGCGGACAACATATTGTACATGTGGACAGCATGTGTCAGAAGTCCAAAATCCTGAGATCTAACTAGAATGACATTTTGGTTCGAGCACATGCGGTCACTACATTACCAAGCCTCTGGCCGGATGTACCATAGCACCTAAGGCCAGGCCGCAAGTGGTGACAACATATATCCACCAACCATTTGTACTCCTATTTTATTCGAGATTTGGTTTTAGGGTTTCTTGATATACTATAAATGCTACTTATGTGGTTTTTTAGTAGAAGTTAAGCACTCTTGATACATATAAACATATTTTGATTTCGAGATTTGATTTTGTTCATGGATTTCTCTTGTATTGATTTCATTTAATTAATTTAGTAATGGTTTTGGGTTTTTACTTATGATTATTATGATATCATCTTATGGTTTCAATCACTAATGTTATTGATTACATCACAAGCATGAGCAGCTAAAAATCCCTAGCTAGTGTTTTAGAAACACAAGCGGATTGATGAAGTAGGGGAAGTGTTATTGTTTTTCTGAATCGATACCCATGCATGCATTACTTTATATTCACTGTAACAGTTAACTTATAAGTTCCAAAGGTTAGGATCCTGCCTATATTATTACAACTTACTCTAAAAGAGGAGCAGTTACTAGGAAAAGATAATTACAACAGTAATTTGGAGTTTAATTATCCATCCATGCTACTAGGTTTTATGTATGTAAGATGGTTAGATTTCAACTAATAACTAGAGACTCAAAAAGTAATAGTTAACTGGGATCAAGATAAGGGTTAGTAAGGCGACATCCTGAGAATCAAAAGGTAAAGGGTGAAATCCTTCTTATCTTGCAAAAAAAGGTAGAAGGTACATAACTTATCGATTATCCATACAAGGAATCAAGTTTTTTCAACAAAGAATAATAAGACTATGAAAGTTGAGAAGATGGGGGAAGACAATCATAGTGTTCACCTATGAGTGATTACAATCAAAGTTGATATTTTCTACTAGTTCAACATTGATACTCAAATCCCACATTTACTTTTCCAGTTAGGCATGTTGATTACAACAACTGAGATCTGCTACTCCATGTATTACCTTAGGAATCAACCCAACCTTTGTTGGGTTACTTTATTTGGTAGTGACTACATCATATTCAAAGTGGTGGTGTTTCTTGGGGATCACCATATTTTGGCACCGTTGCTGGGGAATGTGTTGTTTAATTGCGATTTAAAATTGTTGTATTATTTAGTTTTTCTGTTTGTTTTGGTTATTAGTTCTTTATACTCTAGTTTATGCCTAACACATAGAGAATAGGCAATCCCTTACTCCCAATGAATTCGAATCTTGAGAGGATCTTACAAACACCTAGTAGGATGATGGAATAGGAAAAAAGATGATATTCATGAAGGGGTTCATGATGACGTGCCTCCATCTCCTCCTAAAAGAATAAATAATATTTTTGGTTGATAGATTAGTGATATTTTAGCTCAAGCTATGACTAAGAGGAGGGCAGCAGAAAAAGGTTATAGGGTAGCTTTTGAGGCAGAGCAAGCAGACCAAAGGCAGGCATCAGATCATCAAGCAACACTTGATGGAAATCAAAATAGAGCAAGAGGCGCCCATTTTAAAGTGATCCCAACATCTCAATATGTTCATCCATACATACTGATGAAAAAGATTTGGGATATGTTGAGCCAATATATATTGTACCAATTATACCTCTACTTTACCCTCCATATCAAGTTTTAGATAACCTTTGCAGTGATCCAGATCTTACATCTAAAGGGTGTGATTAGGGGTTGTCTACAGATGATGTAAATATGCATCTGGGAAATTTTATTGGGATTTCTAGATATACAAATTCAATGGTTAATCAAGAGGCACTCAAATAGAGATTCTTCCCTTTCTCTCTTACAAGAAAAGCATCCTTATGGTTAGGGGAACTTCTAATAGGATCTATCACTACATGGAATGAGTTGCAAGACCAATATTTGAATAGGTTATTTCCTATATCAAGGATATGATAGCTTAATAACGAGATTTATAATTTCAGGTAGTTGTAGTATGAGTTTATTTATGAGGCTTTGTATAGGTTTAATAAGAAGTTGAGTGTAGTGCCCAACCATCGGATTTCAGGGACAAACTTATCTGAGTTATTCTAAAGAGCCCTAACCATTAGTTTAAAAGCCATGGTAGACACTATCTCTGGGGATGCTCTCATGACATTATGCTGGTAGGTAGATACTGATATTCTAGATAGATTTTTCTCACAATCGGGGGTGGAAAACTCGAGAGGCAATAGGGGGTTTGGATTTTACGCCATTACAGAAGTTGGTGACCAGAGAGTAGCTGATGATTCTTTAGCATAGGAGATTGTGTGACTAAGGACTTATATTGGGTTGCTTACAAATCAGTTTGTGACTATGAATTTTGGGAAATTTCATGCAATAGAAGTATAAGGTGGATCCTCTAGAGCTTATGAGTCTGAATTTTAAGAGGAGGTTAGGTCTCTGAATCGTCAGTTGAAGGGTTTCTGAGCCCAAGTGCAAGGAAACCAAGGTTGAACTACTATGATTAAATATATAGACACCATAGTAAAGATAGAGATGGTGACTGGAGATGGAGAGATGAATACAACAAGAAAATAGGTAAATTTCACCTGCTAAATAACATACAGAATTGAAAATGGAAGAAATATTGATCAAACTCGTGGAGGGGAAAGAAATTAAGAAGTATATCCTTAAGGAGATCAAGCATGACCTAGAATACTGAGTCCCATGCTAGGAATTTCAAGTAGTTCGAGCATCATTTTGGGCAAATGTCTACCATATTGAATCAAAGATAGTTAGGTGTATGCCTAAGGTATATGGTGCAGAATCCTTAAAACATCAGTCATTGTCTAGCTATAACCACTAATTATGGTGTAACTACTGATGATCCCTCTTTATCTACTATTGAGAAGTTAAAGATTGATAACAATAAGAGCAATGAGACACCCGAGGTAGAGTCTAAAAAGTCAACATGAGGTGATGATGATTTTGAGTAATATAGTGGTGATTATTTATTCCTCCAGCCCAAAGATCATGTGCACCCTTATAGTGCAATGCCTACGTTATCGTTAATAGAAAAAGAGGATCCTAGAGCTGTCATTATTCCATGTTCTATTGGAAATTTCAATATCAAGAAGGCTTCTGTGACTTAGGATCAGGAGTAAATGTGATTCCACTGGTTGTGTATAAGCTATTGAGGATAGGGGAACTCAAACCTACATTTAAAAATTATTGATGGCTAGCTCATCTATAAAGAAACCGGTGGATGTTTTGTGTGACATAGAAGTAAATGTGGCATCATTTATATTCCTAATCAATTTCATTATTCTTGATTGTGAGGTGGATTTTCAAGCCCCCATTATATTAGGTAGAACCTTCCTATCTACTGGTAGTTTTTTATGAGTATGATAGTGCAAGAGCTAAACAATATGTGAGTGGTGTCTGTGACAAAAACTATTGATGAGTATGTTATTGCAGAGGCTTATGTGCCAGAATACCAGATGTTGAAGAGAGAATAGAGGTGACAACCACTTGGATACCGATTGTTAAGACCGAGGTGGCGACACTATATGAGTAGATCCGACCATGGGTTCGGAATACACTAGAGACGACTGAGGCTAGACTACAGTTGGCGTATTAGGCTACGATGTTACAGCTATGAACAAAGTTGCACTCACAAATGTATGTTTTTAAGGGTTTAGTTGTACTCCCATTTGTTCAGCTATCACTTCTATGTGGTACCTCACACTTTGATTTATTGGTGATGCATTATGAGATGGTCCCAATATAAGGGGGACCTATAGAATCCAGTCATACCATATGAGCAAGCCCTGAAATGTTTCACCATCACTCTACAAGGACTGTATTTGTTAATAGGTATTGGCGTGCTAAGATAGATGAGGGTGCATACTTTCATAGTGCACCGCTACTACCATGGCCTGCGATAGCAGATATACACCTATCTAGTGAAGATCATGACACGAACGCTTAGTTTATCCTTGGTATGTCCTCATTACCTTTGTTTTAAATTATTTTAGAACATTAAGGACATTACATAGTTTTTAGTTGGGGTGGTGGTATACCATAGCTGCCACAGCTTATAGTCGTCATGCTTCTTTTCCTTCCAATCACAGTATGGTTATAGAACAGACATGACTTGGTTAATTTAGGTCTTATTGTTTTTTGTTTTATATTTTTTTATGTTTTTGTGTAATTAGAAGATTTTTATGTATATAAGGTAGTATTCATGTTTTGATTGATTTTTGATACCCCTCCAAAATTGAGTTTTTAAATAGTATGAATGTAATATGTGTGAACATTGTGCATCTTGTTATGGCATTAGTATTAGGAACATGATGATAACTTGCTAAATAATTCTATGAACCAGATAATTAGTAGTTTGTCATATTGACTTTGTGCCATATGTGTGTGAGATGCTACTTAGTTCCTTTTATGTGTTGAATTTAGAACTTGCCTTGTTAGTCTTTCCTAGGTTAAAGCATAGTCATTTTAGAAAGGATTATAAGACATTTTTAATTTTGGTCCACTTTTATGCTAAACGACCTTCCCTATGAAAATAGAATAACATGATCTTTGTTTTGAGTTGTACATCATATTCTTCATGTTACACCTTCATCTTTCTATTTGAATTACAATGAACCTATTTTTGCCATGGTCCTCCTTAAACATTATGCACCTCAACTTAGGCAAAACACCTTTGTTGAGGGTGGCTATATAGGGGTGCATAGTTTAAAGTGGGTATGTAGAAGGGTAAAATAAGAGAAAAAGTTTAGTAGGGTGCTTGGTTTGGAAGAAAAATAAAAGAAAAGAGATATTTTGAAAAAAAAGTGAAAAAGAAAGAATGAAACACCAGACCAAACCTGAATGTGCATTACAATAAAAATGGAGAAATAAGGGTAGAATAAAAAGAAAATTAGAAAATATGTGAGACTCCAAATGTAGTGTAGTGTCATGAAATCTTAATCACTTGATATGTCTATATGTACAATAGTAGCCCCCAAGACTACATTACATTCCGATAAAAGTCCTATAGTGACCTAACTTGTTAGTCTGAATGTTATGGTAAAGAAAATAACGGCAAGCCTATGGTATTTGATGTACATTGATTTAAAGTTCTCTTTTGAGATTGTGTGTGTCTTGTCTATCCCTGCATTGACATGCATTATTTCATATAACAGAGTGGGACATCATTTTTGTGAGGAAACATGAATCATATTGCTATCTACATGCATGTTTGAGTAGTGTAGCTTGAATTTATGCATGGTTTTATATTTCTAATATAATTTCATACCTTTATCCTATTATGTCACATTGTTGTGCTTCCTGTTTATACATAATTGGTTTGAAAAGTGAGATAGAAGAGGGTGTTGTGATTTGAGCTTAAAATGTTGATTGACTACCTTGAATATCTTAGATTCTCCTAATTAAGTGTCATGTTTTGTTTTGTTTTTTTGTTCCCTGAGGAAATCCAAATGTTCTATGTTAAGGGAGTTGATGTGATATAGAAATATAACACTCGCGACACATAAAACTATGAAAATATGCAAGTTTCTAAGGTAGTTTTGTTAGATGTGATGTGTTATGCGTATGTCTTGTAGGAAAAAAGATTTTGGATACTAAGTTCGTGCAAAAAAAGGAAAAGTATATTTTTTGATACATGTATGAGAAATAATGGGTTTTCATGACACTTTCCTAATTGTTAGTAACCAAAACATGTGCGATGATTGAAGAAGTCCTGAAAAAATAACTTTCGGCAATTGCTAAGTCAACATTGGGACCTCATGTAGTATATGTTTTCTCCATGTGTGCAAAGCATATGTCAGAAGACTAAATCCTGAGAGCTAACATGAAGCAATTGTTTGTCTAGGCACATGCGGTCACTACATGTGCCCAACCTCAGTCCACATATAATACACGCGGCTAAGGCCAGGGCATATGTAGCGACCACCTATAACCATCAACCCTTTCTTCTCTAATTTCTTTCGGGCTTGGATTTTAGGGTTTCCTCATGTACTATAAATGCCACTTATATGTTTTTAGTAGAATTTATGTACAAATGATACTTATAAAAATATTTTGATTTTGAGATTTGAATTTGGCCTTTGTATTCTCTTGTATTGATTTTAGTAGATTAATTCATTTATGGTTTTGGGTTTTATATGAGATTGTTATTATTTAATATTATTCTTTCAATCATGAATGTTGTTGATTACTTCACAAGCATAAGCAGGTAAAAAACCTTAGCTAAGGTTATGGAAATGCTGGCGGATTGACATAGTAGGTGACGTGCTATTGTTATTACTTAAGTAGATACTGGTCCTCTTAAGTGACCTAGTGTCTCTTAAGCGATACTGGTCCCTGATGACGACTATCGCTTAAGAGATATTTGGCCTCATAAGCAACCAACACTTCACTGCTGAAGGAATTAAATAAGCAATACATATTGTGCTTAGCCAGGTCACTTAAGCGACTAGCATGCCACTTAAGCAACCCACTGGATGCTTAAGTGAAGCACCAGCACCAGTTGAGTCTTAAATTTTCCATGTATCTACCAACCCCTTAAGATTTAATTGGAATACCGTGTACGCAAATTAACAATTGTTCCCTTCCAAATTCAACATTTTAGATTTAATGACATAGTCAAAATTTCTGTCTAAGGTCATTTAGATTAATATTGGGTCCCACACCAACTTATATTTTTTCTTAAATACTATCCAATAGCCTAAAATGAGTTCAATATCCTTATGACCCAAACCAAGGATCAATCAAACATAAAATAGATGCTCCCTAGATGTTGTAATAGTCAAAATTTACATATGAGGTCATTTGACTAAAGTTTTACCCAATAGAAAATTTGAACCAACAACTATATCAAAATAGGGACTTGGATATAAAAAAAAAATAAACTTACTAGTAGATCAACTGCCAGTTCCAGCACGTCATAAATGACTTTGGGCAGTAATAGGAAATCTCTAAATGGCAAAAATGAGAGGTAATACAAAAAATGACTAAAAATGACCTGGAGGGTAATTACAATTCTTAGAACTAATTAAGAACTAGTTATTGATCTACTTATTTTCTTAGTTGGTTCTTGATTTAGTTTTTCTTTGTTGCCCTTTTTGTTTGTATATTTTATCTTTTATTTCCTAGTAAACATATTTGATTAAAGTCCTTTAGTTTCTAATAGATTCATCCATTCTTCTCTCAACAAAAATCAATTTTAACCGAGTGTATAAAGTTGCCACCCTATATACCAACATAAATAAGAAAATTCCACAAGTTTAGCTAATTTTTAGACAATACAAGTGTGAAAACACTAGTGATTGAGAAATTTGATTTCACTAACATTAACCTTGTTTGCTAGTTTTACTCTGTGTTATTGATGGGAAATATAGCACCTAGAAATGAGACCCAACCAATCACGAATAGGGTAAGTTTAGACATCTTAGTTAAGGTAATCATGAGGTTGCAAAAAGATATAAATATTATAAGGAAAGAGATATCAAATATGAATGAGAATGTATCAAATATGAAAGAAAGAGAGACGGATATAGATGTAACTATCGTGAATGTAGAGGGAACTCTTAATTCCTCAAACAATGGAGGTTATTCTATAATTGGACATGCCCAAGAAACATCCGCCGCCATCTCTCTTAGAATTCTACACCACATGTTCTACCCTACCATACAAATAATTGTTACCTTACCATATTTAGCCTGACCACCATAATTTAATCAACAAGCACCACAATATAAACCCTAAGATCTTTGAATTCTAACTCTGCTCTATGAAACACCCTAAAATAAAGTTGCAAACCATCAAATGCCACAAGGATTGAATCCAAATGGCCTTAACCCAACCTATTATACCCCTATCAAGTTCTACAAATCAAAATACCGCACTAACAAAAGCCACAAAATCAAACCAATCTTGTGAAGACCTATTAATTAAATTCCACCAAACCAAGTTGTATGATTTCAAGAAGAGTTACTAATGTCTTGAATGTTGATGAAATATGTGAAATATTTGTTTTTATGTGATTTGACTACTCTATCACTCTCTGTGGGTTTTTTTGGTATTTTTGGTGGGCAAGGATCATTGGCATGATTTTCAATGCATTTTAGTGCCATTTATGTGATTTTGTGTTTTTTTATGCCTTTGAGAGCCTTATATTTGACATCAATCAACATTTTTTGATTCATGTGACAAATAGTACAACGAACCAAATAAATAGATTCGAAATATTAATTTTTGGTTTGTAACATGGTTGGTGTGGTTTTATGACTTTTAAAATATATTTTAACCCTCGATTTATAAGTTGTAATTTTAGGTTTCCGGGGTTAACATTATGAAACCAACATTTTTTAAATATCCGATATTTTCACTGAGTCTGGAGCATCAAATTTAATTGGGTAGCATAGTTCATTTCCATTGAAGGGATTATCGATGAATCCCAAGGGGCTTGTAGAGACATGGAAACTCATTAAGTCCCCAACTAGTGCACCTGCAATTGCCTGCCTTATGCCATGATCACGATTGGGCCAGCAGGTTAAGTTTCATAATCATGACATCCCTTCTACGAATATAATAGGCTTGGCATTCAAGGTACTGTGATTATGACCTGTGGTCTACGATCGAGAGGCCTCTTTATATCAATACTTGTTTTCACTATTTTTCACCATTTTGGAGACTTGGGGCTTAGGGTTATGTTGTTTTGAGTAACTTTTACCATTTTTAATCTTGGGTAAGCTCCATTACACTCATTTCAACTAAGTTCTTAAATCTTTATCATAAAGTTCTTGATTTAAACATGAATTAAAGTATGAAATTTGGTGATTTTGACTCATAAAGACAAAAAATAGTATGTTTTAAATACTATAACTATCAATTTTTTTTATTTTCACCTTAAAAAAATATCAATTCTTGATTTCTAAATGGATTTCAATGATTATTCAGGATAAAGTTTTTAAATGTTTTTCTTCTAGTTAGGCTGTGTTTTTAATTTGTTATTGCCTGGGTTTTAACTATAGACTACTAAAAATATTGGGATAGTATTTTTTTAAACAAATTTATGTGTTTTCCCTTCTTTTTTGAAAGTTCATTATGGGGGTTTTAAACTTGACTTGAAAATAGGCTATATGGGTGTCATTGGATTTTTTTTGATGCATATATTGTATATTTTGTTGTTTTAGTTGATTCCAAGTAAACGTGTGAGGAATAATACTATGGATTGAGGGCTTTTTTTTAGTTTTTATCCTTCTAGGTAGGTTATGTCTAAACTTCTTTTAGGGTGGGTTAGGTAGTTAACACCGATACAAAATCAATCTTAAGGGTATGGGAACTAATAATGAAAAATAGCTATTGTATTATGTTCTTCTCATGTTGAGGGGGGGGGGGGCTATGTGTGATATCATATGGTGGTTTTGGAACTTTAAGAGTTGTGTGACCATGTGGAGTCCTATGTCATACTGTTAGCCTTGTATACATGATGATAATTGTACATTATTTGATGAAAAAGTATGTCATGGTACAAATTGTTTGTTGTGATGTATTCATACTCTATTGACATATGAATGAAGTTGGATTTCATGAATGATTAGGTATAATGAGTAAATATTATGCTCATGTGATAGTATATCAGTTTGTTTTGAAAATATTCATTTAGAGTGGTTGTGGAAATAATCATTATGGTTGGTTGTGAGCATTTCATCCTTCTACTTATTTATGAAACAATAGTACCTTTATATAAACATTGAGAATCACTAGCAATATCTTTCTAAGATAGAAAATATGATATCTTACAAAACCCTCCTCGACAAATGTGTTGGGAGAAAATATAGATATATGGATTCTACATTGGTTGAAGAACCACCCATGGGTCCTATATTTTGTAGCTTTGGATCTGTAGGTCTATATGGAGACTATGCGATAACCTCAGAGGCTGTGTGATGGCTTCGAGATTGTGTGATTACCTCACGCATTACATCATCATCATCTTCATCTTCATTGTTATCATAATCATAATTATTCATATTGTGTTTATTTTATTATGCTCATGATGCAGTTGTATATTATATTATATGTTTTACCTATCAATTATTCTAACCTCCCTTAATAGTAATTGATGTACTTGTATATGTTCTCCTTTTCTTTCTTATATATTGCATAAATGTATACTTTTATTCTTTTTTGGTTTAAGAATTTTTAGTACAAGCGGGATGGGCTACAATTGTAGGTCATTTTTACTTGCTGGTGATATGCCCTTAGTGTGTATTATTTATGCTTTATTTTCCAATTTTATCTATTGGACTATGATACCTACTGAGTACAAGAGGACAATACTCAACCTTATTGTGTTCTATTAATGTAGATTCTGGTGTGAGTGCGTCTCACATAGATTAATTGCGGGCATCTTAAGAGTTGTTCAAGGTAATGGTTGTAATTTTATACATCATAGGCCCACTTCTATATTTCCATATTAGTTTATGTCATTATTAGTATTTTGAAGTCCACTTCTATCTTTCTACAGTAGTTTACGTCTTGGCTGGTATTATGAGATAAATATTATTCCTAATGGATATTATGAGGTATTTGACTCATGGAATGTATATGTAGTTTTTACACTATGTACATCATCTTTTTGGGAGTTATGTATTGTTATATCGATGTTCCATTCCACATTCATTATATTATTAACATTCAACTTAGTTTTAGAACCCTTACCTTCTTTTATAAGTGTTATTTCTCTTTTTATCAGTTTATGTGATAGCCTTACTAATCAAGGTTCTCCGTGACAAGTGACATCATGAACTTTTTCACTATGGTTCATAACAAATTATTATTATAGTAACCAGGTTTATTGGTTTCAACGGTGCAAAAATGAGATGTCTAATAGCCTCTTGCGAATTGGTATATTGATGCCCGTATCTATATTTAAAAGGATATAGGATTTCTTTTGGAAATTTCTCTTATTTTGTTCCTTATAATGCTAATTTCTTTTATACCTTCTATTCTAAGCCATATTTTAATCTTTTCAATGAAGATGGTGATGTCTAGATCTCACGAGGTTAGAGATATAAAGCCTTCATCAATGAAGGGAGCCCAGTCTAAAGGGAAAGTTGTGAGTTGTGGACATACTCAGGGTAGTGGTCGGGCATATGGATCTGTCCCATTTAGGTATAGTATAGGGGACTTTCCCCTGAGCCTTGGGTTGAACAAGTTAGATGTGCGGGTCCTACTTTATTTCTATTGAGTTTTTCTACCCCAGTTTTGGTGGGGTTGTTGGTTCGCTTGATGGCCTATTTGAAGGGTTCTCCTTTGAGTGTGCTTGGTGTTCCCCAATCCTTAGAATGAATACTCCAGTTGAACCTGCTTTTACTCTTGTTACTCCTTAGACTCTAAGTACTATTCTTATTTTAGCAGCGGTATCTAAGTATGGTATCCTAAGGTGAGGAGTACAACATTCATTAATGTTACCTCCCTATATAGGATCTCAATGCTCCATCTTTATCATGCCTCCTCTTACTATGAGTATAGTTATGTCTTTTAAGGATAAAATGAGGTTTAAGAGATTTACTTATTTGGGTCCTTGAAGATTTAGTAGTGTTGTAAGTCAGGATACCTACGAGTTTTGATTTATTGTCGTTAGAAGTTGCAGAATTTGGGTTCGCTTAAGTAGAATAGGGTTTCTTACATTACTTATCAGTTGAGAGATGCTGCTAGAGATTAGAAGAGATCACTTGTTAGTTGCAAACCTCTTGATTCTCCCATGATTACTTGGGATCAGTGTGGTTATGTCTTTTTAGAGAGGTTCATGCCACTTAGTCTTAGGGATTAGATAAGATATTAGTTTGATTACCTAAAGTAGGGTCCCATGACTATTGCAAATTATGAGGCATGTTTCTATGCTTTTTCTAGTTATTCTTATGACAGTATTTCCATCGAGTATAAGAAGATTTAGAAGTTTTTAAAGGATTCAAATGTTTTATTTCAGTTGGATACCTCTAAGATAGTTGTATCTAGAGTGTCCTTTTGGATTATATTGGATCTTGCTAAGATAACTGAGGGCATTCTATGGGCATCTGGGGGAGGCACTAAGAGGGTGCACCATTATAGTTAGTTCAAAGGTCAAGCTTCTCAAGGTAGAGATTTTAGAGGTTCTCAAGGGTATTATGGTAGACCAGTGAAGGTAACCTTATAGAATATAGGTAGTAAGTCTTCTGATCCAGAAGTTTGAGATAGCTATCTATGCCAGTGGTACCTTCTCCTCTGCAGCTGGGTTGTAAAAATTTCTTTTTCTGTGATAATATTGGCCATTTAGCCAAGGACTATCTTCTTCGTATTATTATAACAGCTCTTATTCCAACTGTGAGAGTTAGAGCTTCTACTAGATATGTGAGAGGCTGGGGTAGTAGAGCCCGTGGCAGTGATCGCAGGGATACTCAACTAATTGGTAGTTTTGAATAGTAGTGCTATGCTATACTTGCTAGAACAAAGGTAGAGGTTTCTGATACTGTGATCACATGTATTTTCCCTATTTATTTCAGGTCTGTATCTTTGTTATTTTATCCGAGATCAACTTTGTCCTATGTTTCTAAGTAAATTTCTTTAGGCTTTAATTCTTTTAGTGAGCCTCTTGTCATGGCCTTTTGTGTATCTACCTAGTAGGAGATTCTTTAGTGGTAGATTAGATGTACTGTTCTTGTATTGTAACTTTTTCTGGGCTTGAGACTTGGGTTGATTTTCTTGTGTTAGATATGGTTAATTTTGATATTATTTTGGGTATGTATTGGTTTTGTCTTTCCATTATGTCATAGATTGTTATGCTAAGACCATGGCTTTAGTTTTGTCGAGTGTGTCAAGGATAGCTTTTAAGGATACACTTCATTCAGGTCCAAAGAGGGTTATATCTTATGGTCAGGCTCATTAATTAGTTAAGATGGGAGATTTGTCTTATTTGGTTCATATTCCTGACACTTGTGTTGCCTTACTTCCTTTTATGGATTTTCTTTATATTATCTATGAGTGCATGGATGTGTTTTTTATGGATTTGCCTGGTATGCCTTTGGATTGTGATATTGATTTTGCTATTGATCTTGAGTTGGGCACCAAGTCCATTTCTATTCATCCTTATAGGATGGCCCTAGCCAAGTTGAACTAATTGAAGGAACAGTTTAAGGAGTTATTGGATAAGGGATTTATCCTACCTAGTGTATCACCTTGAAGTGCACATGTTTTGTTTGTGAAGAAGACGAATGGGTCTATGCGGATATGTATTTATTATCGACAGTTGAACATAGTGATGCTTAACAATAAGTATCCTCTTCCTCTTATTGATTATTTGTTCGACCATTTTTAGGGTGCCATGGTGTTTTTGATGATTAATTAAAGATTCGGGCATTACTAGTTGAGGATTAGATCTTCAAATATTCCAAAGATAGATTTTTGGACCCCATATAGTCATTATGAGTTCTTTTTCTTGTCCTTTAAGTTGATCAATGCCCCAGGTGTATTGATAGAGTTGATGAACTGTATATTTTGATAGTATCTTGACTCCCTTGGTATTATATTTATACATCATATCTTGGTTTATTCTAAGAGTGAGGTTTAGCATGAGGGCATTTATAGATATGTCTTAGAGATTGAGGGATGAGAAGTGGTATGCCAAGTTCTCCAAGCGTGAGTTTTTGTTAAGCCTGTTTCCTTCTATTATTATTTGGTGACTCAGGAGTGTATTATTGTTGATCCGACCAAGAGTACAGTAGTTCATGATTGGGCTAGACCTACATTACGCACCTTCAGTACTTCATCTTATAAACATTTTGGTGAGGGTTTTTCATCCATTGCAGCTTCGTTCACCAAGTTGACTCAGAATATTTCCTTTCTTATAAAGCGATCTTTAAAAAGCTCAAGGATTTGTTGACCTCAACTCCTATCTTGACTTTTTCCAAGAAGGGCATGGGTTTAACAGTCTTTTGTGATCTGTCAAGTATTGGTTAGGTGTTGCTTTCAAAGAGGAGGTAAGGTGATTGCTTATGCTTCTTATAAGTTTAAGCCTCATGAGAAGAATTACCCTACTAATGATTTAGAGTTGTGCACGGTTATTTTTCTTTGATGTTGTAGAGGCATTACTTTTATGGAGTATGTTGTGAGATTTTCTCGGATCATCGTATCCTTCAGTACTTCTTTATCCAACAAGATATTAATATGTGCAAGTGTTTTTGTCTTGAGTTGCTTAAAGATTATGACTTGACTATTATCTATCATAGAGGCAAGGCTAATGTGGTTTAAGATTCCTTTAGTTAGATGCCAATAGAATTGTAGCTTGGTGCATTTTTTGACCATGGGGATGCCTTTGACCTTACAGATTTAGTCTTTAGCTAACCAGATGGTTAGATTTAATAATTAGACACCTTTGTGTGTTACGAAATTTGTAGAGGCTAGGTACTCTTTGATGGACAAGATTTAAGCGCATCAGGTTAATGATGTTGGGTCAAGGTTGACTTAGGATAAGGTGTTGAGTTGTGATGCTAAGGAAGCCTCACTTGATTCCGATGGTGTTTAAAGGATTGGGGCCCAATTTTATGTGCTAAGAATAGGTGACTAGATTAAATTAAATTTTTATGAGGCCCATTATTCTAGGTATTCCATCCATCAAAGAGTGACAAAAATGTATCATGACTTTAGACAACATTATTGGTTAGGTAGTATAAGGATGAATATAGTAGATGTTGTTGCTTTTGCCTATATCTCCATCAGTTGAAGATCGAGCATTTGAGAACTAGTAGACTGATTCAGAGGTTACTTATTATCGGGGTGAAATGGTAAGGGATCATAATAGACATTGTGATCGAATTACCTCAAGCTTTGCAAAGTTCTAATAGTGTTAGGGTCATCATCAATAGATTGACCAAGTATGCTCATTTCGTTTAATTGTAGGTCTCTTTCAGTGCTGAGAGGTTGGCCTTTTTTACTTCGTAATATTGTACATCTTCATGGTATGTCAGTGTCTATCATTTTGGATGGAGGTTCTATGTTTATTTCTTACTTATGGAATACTTTTTAGGATTAGTTAGGTTCTCGAACTGATCATAGTACCATATTTCATGCCCAGACTGATGGTATGTTAGAGCAGACACTCTATGTTTTGGAAGATATGCTCCATACTTGTCTAATGTATTTTGGAGGCTAGTGGTAGCAGTAATGAGCCTTGGCAGAGTTTGCACATAATAATAGCTACTATTCAAGTATCGATATGGATCCTTATAAGGCTTTGTATAGTAGGCATTATCTATCCCCAATGGGTTAGTTTGAGGTTTCTTGAGATTAGACCTTGAGGGATGTACTAGCTTCATAAGTCTGTTGTTATATTTTAGATCATTAAGGATAAAATTTGATTGGCTCTGAGTAGGCAGAAGTTCTACGCTAATCGTAGACTTTGTGACTTGAGATTTGGTGTTGGTGATCATGTTTTACATTAAGTTTCACCCATGAAGGATGTAATATGGTTAGGGAAGAGGGGCAAGATTAGAGCCAGGTATATTAGTCCATTTGACATTTTTTAAATGGTTGGTGATATGGATTATGAGTTAGCTTTGCCTCAGATTTATCAGCTGTTCATCAAGTTTTTCATACTTTTATGCTTCGCCATTACATTCTAGATGAGTCTCATGTTATTCATTGGAGTTTGTTCATTTAGAATAGAGGTTGTCTTTTCTTGAGGAGTTGATCTCTAATTTTTCTAGGGATGAGAGGCAGTTGAGTTCTAGACTTATTCCTATAGATAAGATTATGTGGAGGCATCGACCTGTAGATAAGTCTACATGAGAGCTCGAGTTTCATATGCATTGATTGTATACCTAACTTTTTGTTGATTCAAGTATTTCTCTAGTCTTTAGTTAGAGGAAGAAATAGATCTTTAGTAGTGGATGATCGTGACCTGAATTTTGATGAAATATGTGTTTTGTGTGATTTTACTGTTTTACTCCTCCTCGTGGTGTGTAGTGATATTTCTAGAGTACGGGGATGATTAGCACAGTTTTTTATGCAATTTTGTGCCATTTATGTGATTTTGTAGTTTTTGACAGCTTTGAGAGCCTTATTATTGACTTTGGTCAGCAATTTTGATTCGTGTGATGGATGGCAGAACAGACCACACCATCAAATCTTAAATGTTGATTTTAGGGTGGTAACATGGATGGTGTTATTTTATAGCTTTTAAATGTCATTTCGACCCTTGATTTGAAAAGTTGTGATTTAGGGTTTCGGGGGTCAACTTTGTGAAAATGACAATTCTATGAAAATTTGATATTGCCATTGAGGCTGGAGCATCGAATTTTATAGGATTGCAAAATTTGTTTGCATTCACAGGATTCCAGATGAATTTCGAGGGACCAACGAGTCTTTAAGATTTACCTAGTCCCCAGTTGGTGCAACCATTATCTTGTGCACCCATGATCACATTCCTTATATGTAATCGCGATTGGGCCAGAAATGCAAGCGTCTTGATCGCAACACCCTTTTTGTAATCATGATGTGCTTGCTAGTAAAGGTACTGCGATTGCCACCTGAAGCCCACGATCGCAAGACCTTTTTTTATAAACATTTGTTTTTGTCAATTTCCTTATTTTTTAGAATTGGAGCTTAGGTTTTCTTGGTTTTAAGAAAATTTCTCCATTTCTAAGGTTCATTAAGGTCCATTATACTCATTTCAATTAATTTCTTCCATCCTTAACATTAATTTCTTATTTTAAAAACAAAATAAAGTATGGAGTGTGTAGATTTCTACTCGTAACGCCAAAAAATAGCATTACTCCAATTTAAACCCTAATTTCACTTGAGTGATTTTTTAATCCTATAATTAACCATTTTTCCTCAATTTCACTTTCAAGAGAACTACGATTCTCAATTTTTAAATGGATTTTGAAGATTTTAACCAGTAAAGTTTTAAAATAATTGTAATTCGATTTTGACCTTGTTCTTAACTCGTTTTTGCTTGGGTTGCAGTTGTAGACTTCTAAAAATATGAGGATCATGTTTTTGAAATAAAGTTATGGTTTTGCCCTTCTTCTTTTTTTAAGACACGAACCTTAGCTGGTGCTCTCACCTCCCATGGCGGCAAGGGGTTTAGCCATACATCCCCAAGCCTTATCATAAATAAAATAAAAGTAAGTACACAAACGAGGACATAGACCTTACCTCCAATCCTATGGTGTTTTAAAGTCAACTGGCCTAATAAGGCCGGTCAACTCATCCCCGATACTAGAAATGAAAGCTAGATCTAAGAACCTAGAGGAGTGTAATACCCCCAAAAATCCAAACTACTATTAGAGCCACGTACCAAGCTCATGCATAGTACATCATGGTACTTTTATAGTTTTATGAGTAGGTTAGATGTATATTAAGTCTTCAAATAATTCCCAGCTATCAGACGAATCAAAACATTCCTTACCAATTGAATTCTTGAGAAGGATATTGGTATAGTCAACTTTAAACGAGCATATCTCTCATTATACTTGTAATTTTTGAGATCATGACCTATCAACAGATAGATAATTGAATTAGCTTTCCAACGATACCAATTTCTCCTAAATCCGATATTGGAGCAAAGAGTTATTCAAATTTTACTCCAGCATGTCAGGCTTACCACATTTGTGATGCCCTATCACGAAGGTCGTCAGACTTAGGCAGAAACCAGCTGCTAAGTGATGACATTCGTGGTAGCTTACCATATTTGTGATGCCTAATCAAGAAGGTCGTCAGCCTTAAGCAGAAACCAACTCCTAAGTGATGACATTCGTGGTAGCTTACCACATTTTTTATACACTATCATGAAGGTCCTTAGCCTTCCGCAGAAACCAACTCCTATGTGACGACATTTGTGACTATTTACCATATTTATGACACCTTATCAAAAATGTAGTCAGCCTTAGGCAGAATCCATCTTCTGTGTGATAACATTTTTGACGGTCTGTCACATTTTTGATGCCTTGTCATAAATATCGTCAGGCTTAGGCAGAAACCATCAATTCCAGCTCCTGTGTGATGACATTTTTGATGGCTTGTGACATTTTTTGAAAATTTGTCACAAATGTCGTCAGCTATGATTTTCACCAATTGGGAATTTATTTCATAAGGGTATTTTGGTCTTTTCCTTCACCTTCCACGAGTTATAACCCTAAAGAGGCATAATTTTTTCCATTTTTCTTCAGTTAGGCATCTTAAAAACTCTATCTTACACTCTCAACCACAAGATTAGGGTTTTCTCTCAAGATCATCTCCTCAAGAGAAAGCCGAAGTAATTCATCAAGAACCTTTAGAAACATTAGATCTCTTTCAAGATTCAATTACTAAGGTATGCGTAGTGTTCATCTATGGATGCAATTTATTCATAGAGCTCAAGAACCATGTTTTAAATGTTATTTTGTAAACTTTTTGTGGTGATATGAGTATGTACATGTTGACTATTGTTGTTTAAGTTTCCATGTGATGTCTAAAGGTGTTTTCATGGAATATATATGTTTGTTAATTGAAAACCATGAGCTTTAGGTGGTTTAATATGGTGCAAGTATGAAACTCACCTATGCCTTAAAGAATGCATGCAAGGCGTTTGATAAAATGCTTAGGATGCTAGAAATTCATGTTTGTATGGTTATATGATGTCTAAATGACAAGTCCATGTTAGCTATATACATCAATATAAATCCCATCCTTTTCATGTATTGCTATTGTAGTGGTATAAAACATGTAAGATAATGGAGATATACAATATATACAAGAAATATATCCACGCATTCCCTACAATGTTTAAGATGTTGAATAACTATATGAAATATGATATCCCCTACTTATGATATTATGAATTGTGGACTCAAATCTTGTAATCAAGTCATGTCATGTGTGTCAGTTTCCTTCTATCGAGTCCTGGGGGTATTCGTACCCGAAAAACATAGTTGTGTGCCTAGAGTTATGTCATGTTGTCACGATAATCTCAGTAAAGCTATAATCTATAGAACTCAGTCAGTCATGTGACTCAGGAAACCTCAAAAATCTCATGATCTCAGTTAACTCTCAAATATCAGTAGAAGTCAGTCAACGAAATTCAGTAAGTTCCACTTACGTACAGTCAGTTTAATCATGTTCTGTTTCTTCAGATGGGAGTAGGAGTTATCACAAGTGTGAAACCAAGGATGGGAACTCACATGTATATGAGGGTGTGATTCTTAGCAGTCATCCATGCATTCCAGAACTTTATAGCCAGCATAGGTTGAGACATCGCAGCCTGTTATATGATGGTAGATGAGGTAGCTTAACCTGTTATATGAGTGTTCCCACCATTATCACTAAAGTTACCTATTATGTGAGGGTTTCTCACATATTGTCCTTACCAGTGGCGTGTTATTGACACCCTTCTAGTCAGGGCAGAGATTGGACCCCATCTTTGCCGTAATGGCACATATGGGGCATGTCAATTAAATAACTACCTCCCACAATTTCATACTTAGTTTTAGTAAAAGAACTCAGATAGGTCTTCAGATATCAGTATACCAGAACTGTCAAATACAGTCAAATTCAGTTATACTGCAGAACTCAGATAGTTCCATCAGATTTAAGAATGTCAGATATAGTCGCCTATGTTATCAAAACTACAGTTTCAGCCATATCAGTTATTAGTAAACCATGTATTCGCGTACAGATCTAGCTTTCACGTACCCATGATCTTAGTTACTATGTATGTATGTTTACACTCTCACAGTCATATCAGTCAGTCAATTAGCATTGTTCATGCATGTAAACCCTTTTGCACTATCCTGCCTTACTAGTATACTCAGTACTCCAGTTGTACTGATGCATTTACACTACGGTGCTTTCTTTCATGTTACACCATAGGTTCATAGACACGAGCTTTAGATCAGTAGTAGCTTTAGCATTTCCAGTCGCAGAAATTCAGTAAGTCTTCTTCATTTGAGGAAAATATGATTTGATTTATTCATTATTCTTTTAGCCAGTTATTAGTTTATGGAGTTAGTTGGAGATATGTTCTTTTAAATCCTTATTCAGACAGTACTTAGAGGCTTTCAGATTCAGTATTCATACTTATGTTAAGATTTGATTCAGTTTTCAGTTGTTTTGGGTGTCTTTCACCCATATGGATGTTATGTTTTGACAGGTTCTTTATTTAGTTGAACCTTATGGCCGACATATTCATGTTTTCCAGATTATTACGTTATATATTATAGTGTACAAGTAAATATATCAGTTATGGGTTATCTTGTGATCCTTCAGGGTCATAAGCACCGTGTAGCATTCTAGTTCAGAAAAATCGGGGCATTGCAAACTAGGTATCAAAGCCTAAGGTTCAATAGAGTCTTAGGAAGTCTGAAAGCCGCATCTAGTAAAGTCTTGTGCATTGGTGTGTTACACGTCACATTTATGTACAAGAGGCTATGACATATTTTAGGAACAGTTCCCTTTCTTCAGTATTCATGTCGTGCTAGCAAGCATAATTTCAAGTCAGTCTCTCAGTCTAATCCACGTCGGCAGATTTAGTCAAGTTAGAGATGAATTATTTTAATGTCATTCTCAGCATAGATTGGCTTCATTCCATCTATTCCACAGTCGATTGTAGAAATAGGATAGTTCAGTTCGAGTTTCCAACTGAGCCCGTCCTAGAGTGGAAGGGTAGCCCTTTATCTTTCAGGGGTCAGCTCGTTTCTTACCTTCGGGCAAGGAAAATGATTTCTAAGGGGAGTGTGTATCATCTTGTGCATGTTATGGATTCCAGTTCTGAATCTCCCAGTCTCGAATCAGTTCCAGTGGTTAATAAATATTCAGACGTCTTTCCCGAAGATCTTCCAGGCATTCCTCCCGAAAGAAAAATAGACTTTGGTATAGACCTTCTCCCAGATACTCAGCCTATTTCTATTCTGCCATACCAAATAGTACTAGAAAGACTCAAAGAACTAAAAAATTAGTTGAAGGATCTCTTAGATAAGGGATTCATCAGGCCCAGTATATCCCCATGGGGTGCGTCACTCTTATTCGTGCGCAAGAAAGACGGTTCTCTTAGAATATGTATTGATTACCATCAGCTCAACAAATTCACGATCAAGAACAGGTATCCACTACCTAGGATAGATGACTTATTTGACCAACTTCAGGGTGCCAGTTATATCTCCAAGACAGACCTCAGATCAAGCTATCATCAGCTCAGAGTTAGAGAATGTGACATTTTGAAGATAGCTTTTCATACTTGGTATGGCCACTTTGAATTTATAGTCATGTCCTTTGGTCTTACCAATGCCCCTGCACCTTTCATGGACTTGATGAACTGGGTGTTCAAGAAGTACTTGGATACATTTATTATAGTCTTCATAGATGATATTCTGGTCTATTCTCACATAGAGTGTGATCATTCAGACTATCTCATAATTGTTCTTCAGACTCTCAGGGATCACCAGTTGTTTGCAAAGTTTGGTAAGTGCGAATTTTGGCTAAGATCAGTAGCATTCCTTGGCCACATTATTTTTGGTGTTGGCATTAAAGTAGATCCTCAGAAAACTAAAGCGGTAAGAAACTGGCCTTGCCCTGTCCATCCATCAGATATCTGGAGTTTCTTGGGTTTGGCTAGCTATTATTGATGGTTTGTCGAGGGATTTTATTCTATTGCATCTCCTATGTCCAGATTGACTCAGAAGAAGGTCAAGTTTTAGTGGTCAGAACCTTGCGAGAAGAGTTTTCAAGAGTTGAAGAATCGAATTACCTCAGTCTAATTTTAGCACATCTCGATGGTTTTGATGAATTCGTAGTATATTGTGGTGCATCCAGAGTAGTTTTAGGTTGTATCCTCTTGTGCCATGGTTGAGTCATATCCTACGCCTCCAGAAACTAAAGCCCCATGAGAAGAATTATCCTACTCATGACCTTGAGTTAGCAGCAATTATTTTTGCCTAAAAGATTTGGAGGCACTATCTATACGATGTTCATGTAGATGTCTTCACAGAGCATAAGAGCCTTCAGTATGTCTTTTCCTATAACGATCTCAATATTCATCAGAGAAGGTAGTTAGATCTCTTGAAGGATTATGGCATGAGTGTCCTTTATCATCCTGGCAAGGCCAATGTATTGGCCGACGCACTCAGTAGACTGTCCATGGGTAATGTTTCCCATGTTGAGGATAGTAAGAAGGAATTAGCTTAGGAGATTCATCATCTTTCCAGACTAGGCGTTCACTTAGTCGACTCTTCAGAGGGTGGTCTATGTGTTTAGAGTAGTTCGGAGTCATCTCTAGTTTCCGAGGTGAAAGAGAAGCAAGACAGGGATCCTAGCCTTGTCAAGCTAAAAGAGTCAGTTCAGAGTCAGGAAGTAGAGGTTTTCTCCCAAGGGAGAGATAATATTCTTCATTGTCAGGGTCGTCTGTGTGTTCCTGGTGTAGATGACTTGAGGCAGCGAATTCTTACAGAAGCGCATGGTGCGCGATACTCTAATCATCCAGGGGACACTAAGATGTACCACAACTTGCAGAAGATCTATTGGTGGTGTGGGATAAATAGGGACATTGTAGAGTTTATGGCTAACTACTCTACATGTCAGCAGGTTAAGATAGATCATCAGAATCCTAGTAGTTCCATGCAGGAGATCACTATTCCTACTTGGATGTGGGAAGAAGTGAACATGGACTTCGTGACAAGTTTGCCTAGAACACATCATTAACATGATTTAGTTTGGGTCATTGTAGACAGAATGACTAAGTCAGCTCATTTCCTTCCTATTTGTACCTCTTACATAGACAAGGATTATGCCAAACTCTATATTAGGGAGTTGGTTAGATTACACGGTGTTTCACTATCTATCATCTCAGACAGAGGTACCCAGTTCACCTCTCACTTCTGGAAAGCATTCCAAAATGGTCTTCGTACCAAAGTTAATCTAAGTATAGCATTTCATCCTCAGACATATGGTCAAGAAGAAAGTACCATTCAGACTCTAGAAGATATGCTAAGGACGTGTGCAATTAAATTAAAGGGAAGCTGGGATGACCACTTGCCTTTGATTGAGTTTGCATACAACAACAGCTATCACTCCAGTACTTTGATGGCTCCATTCGAAGCTCTCTATGGTAGGAGATATAGGTCTCCGATCGGTTGGTTTGAAGCTAGTGAGACCGCAGTCATAGGTTTTGACTTAGTATTCGATGCCTTAGAGAAAGTTCAGTTGATTAGAGAAAGACTCCGGGCTGCTCAGAGCCTACAAAAGTGTTATGCGGATGTTTGTAGAAAGGATCTCGAATTCGAGGTCGATGACTATGTCTATCTCAAGATCTCTTACATGAAGGGAGTGAAGCTATTTGACAAGAAGGGAAATCTCAGTCCTCGATATGTCGATCCCTTCAGGATTCTCAGTCGCTTCAGCAAGGTATCCTATGAGCTCGAATGGCCTTTAGATATAGCCTCAGTTCATCTAGTCTTCTATGTCTCTTTGCTCATGAAGTGCATAGGTGACCCAGCAGTTATAGTCCCTATTTTGAGGATTGACATTTAGAATAGCCTCCCTTATAAAGATATTCCAGTCAAAATCCTCAACTATCAGACTCATAGGCCGAGGAACAATGAAGTCCCTCTAGTGAAGGTTCTTTGGCGGAATCAGTCCATAGAGGGAGCTACTTGGGAAGCAGAAGAATAAATGCGAACCAAGTACCCTCATCTTTTCTCTGCTAATTCAGAATTAGCTCGAGGTAACCATTTTCCTTAAGCTTATTCAGTTACATATTCAAAATTCCAGTATACAATTGGTAACAAATATAAGTGCATAGCTTATCTTGCATTCATGAGTTCAGCTCATCTGTCATGCATCAGATATGCTTGTTCAATTGGGCTACATTCAGTTTTGAATTCAATTCAATCCTAAAATCATGTTCCAATTGAGCATGATCAGTGTATGTATCATTTTATCTTTTCTCCCCTTTCAAGTAGTCATCTTTCGAGGATGAATGTTTCCAAGGGGGAGATATTGTAATACTCCAAAAAATCCAAACTATTATTAGAGTCATGTACCAAGCTCATGCATAGTACATCATGATTATTTTATAGTTTTATGAGTAGGTTAGATGTATATGAAGGCTTCAAATAACTCCAAGCTATCAGATGAATCAAAACATTCCTTACAGATTGAATTCTTTAGAAGGATATTGATATAGTAAACTTCAAATGAGCATATCTCTCATTATACTTGGAAATTTTGAGCTTATGACCTATCAAAAGATAGATAATTTAATTATATTTCCAACGATACCAATTTTGCCTAAATTTGATATCGGAGCAAAGAGTTATTTTTATCTTACTCCAGCATGTCAGGTTGGAAACAGTATGACGACATTCGTGATAGCTTACCACATTTGTGATGCCCTATCATGAAGGTCATCATCTTTAGGCAGAAACTAGATCCTAAGGTCGTCAACTTTAGGCAGAAACCAGCTCCTAAGTGACGACATCATAGTAGCTTACCATATTTGTGATGCCCTATCACGAAGGTCGTCATCCTTAGGAAGAAACCAGCTCCTAAGTGACTACATTCCTGGTAGCTTACCATATTTGTGATGCCCTCTCACGAAGTTCGTCAACCTTATGAAGATACCATATCCTAAGTGACGATATTCGTGGTAGCTTACTACATTTGTGACTCCCTATCATGAAGGTCGTCAGCCTTAGGAAAAAACTAGCTCCTAAGTGACGACATTCGTGGTAGCTTACCACATTTGTGATGCCCTATCATGAAGGTCATTATCCTTACACAGAAACTAGCTCCTAAGTGACGATATTAGAGGTAGATTACCACATTTGTGACCCCTTATCATGAAGGTCATCAGCCTTAGGCAACAACTAGCTCCTATTTGATGACATTCGTGACAGCTTACCATATTTGTGACGCCTTGTCACAAATGTCTTTAGCCTTTGGCAGAATCCAACTTTTGTGTGATGACATTTTTTATGGCTTGTCACCTTTTTGATGCCTTGTCATAAATGTCATCAGTCTTAGGCAGAAACCATCAATTCCAGCTCCTGTGTGATGATATTTTTGATGGCTTGTGACATTTTTTGACGCCTTGTCACAAATGTCGTCAGCTATGATTTTCAGCAACTGGGAATTTATTTTATAAGGGTATTTTTGTATTTTTCTTCACTTTCCACGACTTATAACCCTAAAGAGGCATAATTTTTCCTATTTTTCTTCAGTTAAGCATCTTAAAAACCCTATCTTACACTCTCAACCACAAGATTAGGGTTTTCTCTCAAGATCATCTCCTCAAGAGCAAGACTAAGGAATTCTTAAAGAACCTTCAGAACCATTAGATCTCTTTCAAGGGTCAATCACTAAGGTATGCATAGTGTTTAAATATAGATCTAATCCGTTCATAGAGCTCAAGAACCATGTTTTAAATATTATTTTGTAAACTTTTTGTGGTGATATGAGTATGTACATGTTGGCGATTGTTGTTTAAGTTTCCATGTGATGTCTAAAGGTGTTTTCATGGAATATATATGTTTGTTAATTGAAAACCATGAACTTTAGGTGGTTTATTATGGTGAAAGTATGAAACTCAGCTATGCCTTAAAGAATGCATGAAAGGTGTTTGATAAAATGCTTAAGATGCTAGAAATTCATGTTTGTATAGTTCTATGATGTCTAAATGACAAGTCCATGTTAGCTATATACATCAATATGAATCCCATGTTTTTTATGTCTTACTATTATGGTGGTATGAAACATGTAAGATAATGGAGATATACAATATGTACACGAAATATATCCATGCATTCCCTACAATGATTAAGATGTTGAGTAACTATATGAAATATGATATCCCCTACTTATGATATTATGAATTGTGGACTAAAATCTTTTGATCAAGTTATGTCATGAGTGTCAGTTTTCTTCTATAGAGTCCTGGGGGTATTCGTACCCGAAAAACATAGTTGTGTGCCTAGAGCCATGCCATGTTGTCACGATAATCTCAGTCAAGCTATAATCTATGAATCTCAGTCACTCATGTGACTCAGGAAACCTCAGAAATCTCATGATCTCAGTTACCTCTCAGATATAAGAAGTATTCCATTAGTCAAAGGAATTCAGTAAGTTCAACTTATGTACAGTCAGTTAAATTATATTCAGTCTCTTAATATTAAAGTAAGAGTTAGCACCGAGTGAACCCAATGATGGGAACTCACCTATATGTGAGGGTGTGATTATTAGCAGTCATCCTTGCATTCCAAAACTATGTAGCCAGCATAGGTTGAGACATCACAGCCGGTTATATGAGGGCAGATGAGGTGGCTTAACCTGTTATATAAGGGTTCCCACCGTTCTCACTAGAGTTACTTGTTATGTGAGGGTTACTCACATGTTGTCCTTACCAGTGGTGAGGCATTGACACCCTTCCATTAAGGACAAAGATTGGACCTTATCTATGCCATAATGGCACATATGGGGCATGTCGACTAAAAAACTACCTCCCACAGTTTCAGGCTCAGTCTTAATAAAAGAATTTAGATAGGTCTTCTGATATCAGTGTACCAGGACTGTCAGATATAGTCAAATTCAGTTATAGTGCGGAACTCAGATAGTTCCATCAGATTTAAGACTGTCAGATACAGTCGCCCATATTATCAGAACTACAGTTTTAGCTATGTCATTTATTAGTAAACCATGTATTCCCATACATATTAGCTATCACGTACCCATGATCTTAGTTACTATGTATGTATGTTTACACTCTCACGTTCATATTAGTCATTCAGTTAGCATTGTTCTTGCATGTAAACCCTTTTGCATTAGACTACCTCACTGGTATACTCAGTACTCCAGTTGTACTGATGCATTTGTGCTATGGTTCTTTCATTTATGTTACACCATAGGTTCAGAGACACGAGCTCCAAATCAGCAGTAGCAGTAGCATTTTCAGTCATAGAGATTCAGTGAGTCCTCTTCATTCGAGGATAATATGATTTGATTAATTCATTATTATTTTAGCTAGTTATCAATTTACGGAGTTAGTTGGAGACATATTCATTCAACTTCTTATTCAGACAGTACTTAGAGGCTTTCAAATTCAGTATTCAGACTTATGTCCAGATTTGATTCAGTTTTCAGTTGTTTTGGGTATCTTTCACCCATATGGATGTTATGTTTTGACAGATTCTTTATTCAGTTGAACCTTATGGCCTACATATTCATGTTTTCTGCATTATTACATTATATATTGTAGTATACAGGTACAAATATCAGTCATGGGTTAGCTTGTGATCCTTCAGGGTCATAAGCACCGTGTAACATTCCGGTTCATAAAAATCAGGGTGTTACAAGGAGACTCTCCCCTTACATAGTAACAAGAATGTCAAAACAAAAGAGGCTACTTCATAAAGTTATAACTAGATAAAATAGTGTAGATGAATAAGATGAGAAGAGATGCAATAGTCAAATAAGAATTCATACTAGAAAGTCAACTCCGTCTAGGGTGGTTTCTTTATTCGCTTCAACTTCCTTCTTCTGAAATGTGGCATCCCCTACTTGTCCATTCCGAAATATCCTCTTTTTTAAAAAAAATGGGGGGAGGGGAAGGGATTAAAATATGGGGAATCAAGCCCTCACCAATAAGGTGGGATTTGAGGTAACTAACCAAATAAGCTACTAAGATTCCCCTTATGCCCTTTTTTTTTCCAAAATCCATTTTGGGGGGTTTGTTTTGACCTGACTTGAAAATAGCAATATGGGTGTCAGCGGCTATCTATTGACACGTAGATTCAATATTTTGATGTTTTAGTTTATTCTGGGTACGTGTGTGAGGAGTAAGATTGTTAAGGGTGGGCTAGGTAGTTAATTCTATTAATAAATGCATGTTAAAGGTATGGGAACTAATCATGAAAAATGGCTATCTTATTGTGTTGTGCCCGTGGGGTGCATATGTATGATATTATGTCGTGGTTTTTGAACTTTATGTTATAGGTCTGACTGTGTGGTGTCCTATTATATTGATTGACTTGTATACATGATTATAATTGTACCTTTTTTGATGAAGAAATGTGTTGTGATACCAAGTGTGTTGTGATATATTCATACTCAATTGGCATATGAATCATGATGGATTTCATGAATGGTTTTGAATAATGAGTGGATATTTGTTTAATGTGATGATATATCTGTTGGTTTTGTTAATACTAATTATGGTAGGTCATGCAAATACTCTTTATCATTAGTTGTAAGCTTGCATCCTCATACTTATTCATGAAACAATGGTACCACCATAAAAATATTAAGAAACACTTGCAATACCTTTTTGTTATAGAAAATATGATTTCTTATAAAAACCCTACCCGAGTTATGTGCTGGGGATATATGGATATATGTATTGTATATGGGTTGACGAAACCCCCCCCCCCCCCCCCCCGTAGGTTCTATGTCTTGTAGCTTTAGCTCTATAGGTGTATATGGACACTCTACGGCCTCGAGGTAGGGCGATAACCTAGTGAATTAAATCAACATTATCATCATCATCACGCTTATTGTATTGACTCTATTATGGTCTTGCTGTGATTGTATATTCTGTTTGACTCTTTAGCCATCAATTGTTATAACCTCCCTTACTTGTACTTGATGTGCTTGAATATGTTGTTCCCCTTTCATTTCTTATATATGGTAAAAATGTATACTTGTATTCTTTTCTTGTCCTTTGATTTATTATATGGATTTTATAGAATTGTTAGTACAAGCGGTGTGCATTAAAGTTGTGGGACATTTTCTGATTATAGGTGACATGACCTTAGTGTGAATTTTGTAAGCTTTATGTTTTACTTGTTCTCAGTTGGCCAATTAAACCTACTCAGTATAAGTGGACCGTACTCATCTCTGCTATGCCCTTTTAGTGAAGATTCTAGTGTGGGTGCATTTCACATGGCTTGATTTTTGGCACCTTTAGAGTTATTAAAGGTAGTTGTTGGACTTTCATTTGTATAAGATCCACTTCTATCATTCTGTATTAATTTATTTCTTTTCTAGTATATGGAGACAATTATTGTTCTTGTTTGATATTTTGATGTATTTGGCTGATGGATTGTATTAGTAGTTCTTACAATGTTGATAGAACATTTTGACAGCAATGGTATTGTTATTGGCTATGTTCCTTTATGAATTTATTATAGATGTATGGTTCGGCTTTGGTCTAGAAGTCTTACCTTTGGATTTAAGTATCATTTCTCTATTGTACCAGTGTGTGTGATATTCTTACTTCTCAAGGTTCGGCGTGATAAGTGCAATCATGCCTCTTTGCATTTTGGGTCATGACAAGGTAGAAGGAGGTTATGATTATGGTACTTAAGGACATGGTCCAAGGGTGTCACAACTAGAACCAGGGCTTAGCCATGACTGGTATCTCTAGTCCGCCGAGGACCAGATACCACCCCTTTTTTCCTAGTTAACATACTACACAATACAACTAGCAGTGGATAAATTCTGAACATACGACAAGATAGGCTGAGTTTCGAACATATAAAAGGATAGGAAAATAAAACAACTTAGAAAAGAATATAAGAATTTCAATAACCACCCCAATCCACAGTAATCTGCAAAGCCGCTAATCAATCCAAAACCAATCTAAGCAGGGAAATAACCCCGACGATAGCCTAAAGAGTCTAATAGAAGTAGTCTAAGACATAAATGAAACAAGACTTTAAAATTATATCCTTTTTGGAGAATTCAAACTCATCACTTCAAAGCTGGAAACATACAACAAAGTTATCCGATCACTGCGTAGGAAACATAGAAATGTCTCCGATTCGTGCATTGTATGGGGATACAAGTTCTGAAGACAGTTAGAAAGGTGAACACTAGCATGTAACTCAGAAAAAGGGATAAAGTAATGCCATGAAAAAATAGTTAAAATCATTCCGAGCCAATTCGCACAACCATATGCATAGACATACATATTGACAACATGTCGGGATAGGGAACAAGACTTAGCATGAACTTTAAAATATTAGCCTAGACTGTGTAGCTTAACCTTAGTTCCCAAACCACTATGAGATGACTGCCTAAAGTGTGATGAGAACTGCATGCCTCGATCAAGTATAATAAAAGTAGGTGCACCATGGAACTTGACGATCTCCTAAATGAAATGTTTTGCATAATCATCCATAGAATAATTAGTACTCATGAACAAGAAGTGAACGGACTTAGTCATCCTATCAAAGATGACCCAAATTGAAGAAAAGTGGTTATGATACCATGGAAGACTAGTAAAAAAGTCCATGTTAATTATTTCCCACTTTAACACGGGCTACTCAATCTATTCGGGAAATCCACAAGGACTCAAGTGCTCTACCTTCAATTGCTGAAAAACCATACACTTGGCCACACAATTATCCACATCTCTTTACGTAGTATTCAACCTATAGATCTCTTAAATGATGATACATCTTCATCGAATAAGGATAAACGGTATACCCTGACTCAAGATCTTTGTAAAGATTATCTCTCATAGCCTATCAACTATAGGAACACACAATCTACCTTGGTAGTTCATGATACCATAACCACCAATCTTAAAAGCCATAACTTTCTACTGAGCCTCATCATCCTTGATCAACATCCAAATAGGATACAAAATCGTTGTCTCCATCAACTTAGTACAAAGAGAAGACTTCACTACCTCTTGAACTATCACCCTACCATCCTCGAAATCCAAAACACGAACTCCAAGATTATCCAACTAGTGAATATCCTTCACCAAACCTTGCTTCTGCCCACCAACACGAGATAAGCTTTGTATGGACAACCTGCTATCAGCATCAACAACCATATTATCTTTATGTGGGTGATAACAGAGACTCATATCATAATACTTGAGCAACTCAAGCCATCTCCTTTGTTGAGATTCAACTACTTTTGGGTGAATACATACGACAAAATCATATGGTCTTAATATATGTCAACATAAAGTCCATACATGTAATAACACCAAATCTTAAAAAAAAAAACAATAATAGCAAACAACTCCAAATCATATGTCAGATAATTCTTCGATACACCTTAAGCTGCCTAGAAGCATACATGACAACCTCACCATGCTGTAACAAAAAACAACCCAGTCTCACATAGGATGCGTCATTGTAAACAACAAAGCCATCAGTACCCTTGGGAAAGCTAGCTTCACAAGCATTGGACCATTAAAATTTCTCCTTTTTTTGAGTAAATTAAGTCAATGGATCAGTAATCTAAGAGAAACTCTCCACAAACCAATTATAATATCTAGCTAAACCCAAGATAATTTGAATATATGTTGGAGTCGTGGCTATAGGACACTTATTAACCACCTTAACCTTATATGGATCCACCATAATTACTCACTAGAAACAACATGACCCAGAAAGGTCACAACATTTAACTAGAACTCACACTTCAAAAACTTAGCATTCAACTGCTGATCCTTAAGAGTCTGTGATGCTATACGAAGGTGGTTAGCATAATCCTTATCCATCATAGAATTTACCAAGATATCATCAATAAAGACAATAACAAAGAAATCCAAAAACTTCCTTAGCACCTGGTTCATAAGATCCATGAACGCTGTAGGAGCATTTGTACACCCAAAAGACATGACTGAGAATTTATAGTAATAATATCGAGTATGGAAAGCAGACTTAGGGATGATAAATCGATTGAACATCATTCTTAAAAAAATACTTAGCACCCTGATGGTTGTTGAATAGGTCATTAATCCAAGGAAGAGGATACTTATTCTTCACCATTACCTTATTCAACTATCAGTAGTCTATACATATTCGAAGGAAAACATCCTTTTTATGCATGACAGGCATAGGAGCACCCCATGTAAAAACACTAGGGTGAATAAAACATTTAGTAAGAATATCTTTCAACTGCTCCTTAAGTTCCTCAAATAAGCCAAAGCCATTCTATAAGTTGGGATAGAAATGGGATGGGTATCTAGGAGAAAACCTATCCCAAATTCTATTTCTATATCAAGAGGAATGCTAGGAAGATTAGCAGGAAATACTTTGGAAAACATATGGACTATAGGAATGATTCCAAAGAAGGGCCCCATGAATTCAAATACTTAACCCAAACTAGATAATGTAAACATCCTTTTAAAATCAATTTTCAGGCTCATAGGTAAGAAATAAACCTTTCCTTAGGCACTAGGTTACTCCCTTCCTACTCAATTACCGATTCATTTGAGAATTGGAAATTAACCTTATGGGCCAGACAATCTAGAGATACAAAGAAAGAATGAAGCCAATCTATCCCTAAAATCATATCAAAATCTAAAATATCCATCTCCATCAGATCTAATAATGTCTCCCTACTACGGAAAGATACCACACACCCGTATAGACATTTCTAGCCACAAGAGAGTCATATGCAAGGTTAGACATAAAAAAAGGATTTGAAATAGACTTGAGACCAAAACTAAAATAAATATCCATATAAGGGGTCACATATAAAAGATTAAACCCTTGATCAAGCAAACAATACACATAATGAGAGAAAAGTTGTAACATTCCAATAATGATATTAGGAGATGCCTCAAATTCCTGACAGTTGGCTTGAGTATAAAACTGATTTCTGCCAATGCTGATGCCAGACGTAGCACCCTTTGGTACTAGAGCTTAAGACATGTCAATTGAAACATTATTATCCCTAGAAGCATCTCTTGTAGGACACTCCTACTGCATGTGACCAAGCTGACCACAATTAGTGCACTTATTCCTCCCATCATCACAAACACCATGATGCATCTATTCATAAAATCGACAAAGAGGATAAGATGGGGCTGACTAGGCTCCATTAGTCTACAACTGGGCACCTTGTTCCTTAAACCCATTATTAGTCTGAAAGAAACAATGACTAGACGCATTAAGATATGAAGCACAAGCTGTAAAGTAGTAATAAGAATTTCCCAAAGCTTTCTTTGTAGACCAGTACCTGCCATCTTGACCACTATTTTATTGGCCTCCTCCCTTCTTAGAATACCTAAATTTGTTACTTTGTCTCTCTCTTATATCTGTTTGCTTTTTTTTATCATATTTGACTTGTTGCATATACATCATAGGCCTTGACATATCCATATGCAAGTCTTGAAATAAATCCAAAGCAAATTTCCTTATTCTATCTTTTATAGAATATATAAACTCTAGAGCATAATGAGACAACTGATGATATTTCAAGATGTACTCCTACACAATATCCTTCTCTTTTTTAAATTCACAAACTTCTCAGCCATTGGCTCCCATTACTCTTTAGGAAATAAGTGATCAAGAAAAGCACAAGAGATGTCATCCCACATAGCTGGTTCCGCATCATCTCATCTTAACTATTCCCACTAATAATACCACTAATATGCCACATCCTTTACCTAATATGTAGAAAACTCCACACCTTCAGAGACAGAAGCATATATCACTCTTAATATCTTTTCCATCTTATCTATAAACCCTTGAGGATCCTCCTCAACCTTAGAGAAAGTGAAAGTAGGAGGACTCAAACTTATAAATTGGCCAACCCTAGTGGCCTTCAAAGAGGGAGTGATAAGTGTAATATGCTCAGACTGGCATTAGTGAGATGTCGCCAACTGAGTAAGCAAATGAATCGACTAGCAAAACTTAGCATTACACATATCACCCTAAGGCATTGGGAAAGGAGTATAATTAGATCAAGTAGGCTGAGGAAAAATTGTACAGACTAGTGGAACTCTTTTTAGGTAGACACAAGCAAAGACCCTAGACTCGATCTATACCCTATAAGTGGAACAAGTTTTATTGACATTGTACTCACATGGAATAAAGGATACTCTACGAGCATCAGATCTTCGAGAGGCATGATCTAAAATCTAAACAAATAGAATTAGAGGATATTAAAGACCTTAGACTCTATAGCCTAAAATATAACACAAGAAAAGGACACATTCCTAAATGACTTATAAATACTCCCTTATAAGTGTAGCATCCTACATACCCATTAATGATACTCTACTTGAGATGAATTTATGGATAAACTATTAATCATGAGCCTATGATTTGCTACCAACCCTTGTCATGACCCAAACTAGGGCCTGACCATCATAGGTATCTCAGGTCTGCCGAGTTCCACAGACCACCCCCTTTGCCTAGTCAAAACAAAACACAAAAAAGTAGAAGAAGATAAATTCTGAACATACAACAAGACTTGATGAGTTCCAAACATATAACAAGTTTGGCAACTCAACCAAATCCAAAAAAATATAAGAATTTGATAACCGACTACAATCCATAGTAATTCAAAAGCCTCTAAATAAGCAAAAAACAATCTACATTGGGACATGCCCCCAAAGTTAACCAAAAGAGTATAATAGAAGTTATCTAAGACATAAATTATAGAATACTTTAAAATGATAGCCCTTTCTGAGAATAGAAACTCACCACTTAAAAGTTGACTGCTGAAAACCCATATATCCTATCATTGTGCAGGAAAAGTAGAAGTTTCTCTGGTTCTTGCATCGCGTGGGGATATAATATTTCAGATATGGTTAGTAGGGTAAGTACTAACATGTACTCAGGGAAGGGTATAAGATCTTTCCACAAAATAATAGGTCAAAATCTTTCTGATCCAATGCTCAAAACCATATGCATATACATATGTATTTATAACATGCTGGGACAGGGAACAAGGATTAGCATAAAATTTAAAACATTAGCCTATATTGTTTATCTTAGTTATCATTAAAAGGCACCCACGGGATAGATATGCTCAGCTCCCACTGCTGAAAGGGCCCTAATAAATGTTCTCCATATGAATTCAAGAATAATCATATATGCATATATGCACCAAGGGTGACTCAAACACCCAGTCATATAACAAGGGAGATATGAATACCGGATCATTTAGTAATAGTGACTCAAATACCCAACAATTTAGAAACCCACATTGGAAAATACTATTTCAAGTATTGGTCCCTCGGGGCCTCAACTTTCATAATCTAGCTACACAATTACCTTTAAAACTACTTAAAACAAGTTTGACACATTCCCATTCATTGAACCAATTATATAAGTCAGGCATACACTATTGTTATCATCATACGAACTATATTTGCTAGCTTCTAATTATGCCACTTAAATTTCACTAACTTGGGGAATACCTCGACCCCCAAGGTTCGTTAAATTAGTATGGGGAAATGTTATGACCCACATTGTTCATTAAATCAAATTTGATTCTTTAGCAATTTATGTGATGCTAGAGTTCCAAAGGTATTTTCAATGCATATATGATGTTCTGACTTTTGATGGAATATTTTGCCTATTTTTCTCGAGAAAATTGTATGTTTTCAAGCAACCAAAGTTGCATTTAATGCTGGATTTTCATGTTTTAGGGTAAGGAGCTAGCTGATGGAGAAGACTAAAAAAAGTAGCAGAAAAACACCACCGATAGTCAAAATAGTGGACCACCAGTCTTCCAATAGACCACCGGCTTAATCGTCTGGCCCTAATAAAATCTAGGATTTCATAAGATTTAGTGACGGTCAAAATAATGGACCACTAGTCTTGTGATGGACCACCAGCTTAATGGTCCCGCCCAAATAGAATTCAGGATTTTAGAATGTCCAATCACGGTCAGAATGATAGACGACCAGTCTTCCGATGGATAACCAGTATAAACATCAGCGGTAAATAGAACCTGGCATCCAGAAACACCTAACGATGACCCATTTTATGGACTACTAGTTTAACCATCAATGCTAAACAGATCTTGAAATTTTAGTATCATCATCAACGTCTCATATGGTGGACCATCAGCATTCAGAGAACCATTATTTTGGCCGTCAAATTTGATGTGGTTTTTTTGAATTTGAATTTTAAATACTTTTTACTTGTGAACATATAAATACCTAGTTTTAGGTTTTATTAGGCATCTTTTAACTTTATTTTATGTTTTCCATACTTGAAACATATTGTATATAGTTTTTCTCTGAGATTTATTCTAGATTCCATTATTATTTTGACTATTGAAGATTGAAGAACAATAATTGTGACTTTTGTAAGTATATTATTAATTAATTTATGAATAACACAATGGTTTCTTCTCTTTCTATGATGGAGATGTATGGCTAATCTCCCATAACTAGGGTTATGGGAGCTTAATGTGAATATCTGATTTGGGGGTTGTGAATCTAGTAGATTCCCATGATTAATTAATATTGCATAAACCCTTCTTCACTTTAATGACTTTTCTCTGTTGAAAACTTGAAAAGTTAGCCCAAGAACATCACTTGTTCCAATAGAAAAGTTTTTATTGGGAAAATAAAAGGTTTGCATAAATCTAAAGTCTTTAACCTTTAGATAGAGGGTAGATGCCTTAAATGTATTAACCCATGTGAGAATATAGTTGAATAAATAATACATTACTCAAGTTTGAATGAATAAAGGGATAATCTACTCATTTAGGTTGAGAAACTAATGGGTAAACCATAAAATTCAATTACTCATGCAAGTAGAATTGTTCATTGGGAATTCAAAATAGTTCACAACCCTAGCTGCTTAAGCATCTTGGTAATCATAATTCTAGTTTGACTACTTTTATTGAATTACTATTTGCAATACAATCTCCTATTGGATTACTTTCTTTGACAAGCATTTGAATATTATTAATTAATCAAAACTCTACTTTATTCTAGAACCTTTGATCTACAGTCTAATAACAACTACAATACTTAGTGAACATAGTATTCCCTATGGGATTCAACACCCAATCCAGTTGGGTTCTATATTTGGCAGCGACCGCTTACACTTTCTAATGAGAGTTGTAATTTGGGGGTATAAAATTTTGGCACTATTTTCAGGGAATACGATTGTTAATTAAGTTTGTATTTATTATGACAAGGCTAGTTAAAAGGATAAAGATCAAGGAAACTAAAAGAGCAAGAATGATAGGAGTGGATTATATGTACCTCCTGGAAGCAGAGATGATACTGCAACTAGCTCGGGCAAGATATCAATGGAGGACATAATGGAGAAATTATTAAAAAGAGTTGATACTACTAACTCTGAGGTAACTACTATGAAGAGTGATTTGTCTTTCATGAGTTAGCTTTTTAAATCACACTCTACTTCTATCAAGTAGTTGAAGCAGTAAATGAGCCAACTCTCTGCAATATTGAATCAATAAAAGAGTCGAACTTTACCAAGTGATATAGTTTAGAACCCTCAAAATGATGGATCTTACATGGAAATTACCATACAGAGTGGTAAGGTACTACTAAGATCTTCTGTGGGCAAAGCTGTTATTAAAAAAGTGATCAAAAAATATGTCAAGCTTGAAGTAAGTTATCCTGTGGAGTCTGATAAGAAGGATGACATTGATGTTCCTTCTAATCATCGGTTGTTTGATGGATTGGAAAAAGGGAAAGATAAGGAAATGGAAGCAGTGATGACTTCTCTACCAAAACCACCACCTTTCTTTCCTTATAGATTGAAGTAGAAGGCTGATGACACAAAGTTTGGAAAATATATAGCCATTGTTAAGAAGTTCATGATCAATTTTCCATTGGTGGAGGCATTGGAAAAAATGCCCAGGTATGTAAAGTTCTTAAAAGACCTTGTCACGAAGAAGCGAACAGTTAGCTATGAGCCAGTGGATAATCTTTATCAATGTAGTTCTATCTTCACACGGTCTTTGATGCAGAAGAAGGTAGGACTGGGAGCATTTACCATCTTATGCACTATTAGGTCTATTTATTTTGCAAAAGATCTATGTGATTTGGGAGCTAGTATAAACTTTATTTCTCTTTTTGTATATGTGAAATTAGGTTTGGGGTATCTTACTACCAAAAACATGAGTCTAGTTATGGTGGACAGGTCTGTGAACTAGCTCGTAGGGATTCTATATAATGTATTAGTAAAGGTAGCTAGTTTCATATTTCTTGATAATTTTGTCATTCTCAATTGTGATGTGGATTCTTAGGTGCCCATAATCTTGGGTCGACCTTTCCTCTCAATTGGGAATGCACTTATTGATTTAAGGTCAAATGAACTACTATTCATATGGAATGATGAGGTTGTTTGATTTGATGTATGTCAGTCCATGAAATAACATAATGATATAAGCGTATTCTTTATTATGGATATCTATTATGAGGAGAAGTAGGAAGTTCCTATAGGAAAAAAATTATTATGGAGACTTTAGCTGTTGTATTGAAGAATTTTGATCATGATGGTTTAGAAGATTATAAGGAGACTGTGTATGCCTTAGCGAGCATGGGTCTTATTCATATGCACCCAAGAAGTTAGATTTGGGTTTGAAAAATCATCCAAGTCTACCCGCTAAACAATCTATAGAAGAGCCACCTACCTTTGAGATGAAAGACATGCCCGACCATTTAAGGTATGTGTTCCTATGTAGTGGGAATACACTACCTATTATTATTATGGATGATCTGGATGAGAAATAGGTGGAAGCTTTCACCTCTGTTCTTAAGAGATATAAGAGGGCTATTGGTTGGACGATGGCAGATATCATAAAGATCCCTCCAGGTATATGTACACATAAGATTTATCTTAAGGAGGATTGTGTTCCGACTATTGAGCACTAGGGTCATTTAAACCAACCTATGCAAGAGGTGGTAAATAATGAAATCATCAAGTGGCTAGATGCAGGGGTGCTATACCCTATTCAGACAGAAAGTGGGTGAGTCCTATTTAGTGGTTGCCTAAGAAAGGTTGCCAGATAGTTGTGGCTAATGAGAAGAATGAGTTGATCCCACTTAGGACTATTACCAGGTGAAGGGTACGTATGGATTACAAAAAACTCAACTCATGGACACTGAAGAACCACTTCCCAATGCCTTTTATGGATCAGATGCTTGATCAGCTAGTGGGAAAGGGTTGTTACTATTTCTTAGATGGGTACACTAGTTATAACCAGATTTCTATTGCTCCTGAAGGTCCAAAAAAGATGGCATTCACGTGCACATATGGTATGTTTACTTTTAAGCGGATGCCTTTTGGTTTGTGTAATGCACCCTCTACTTTTCAGCGGTGCAGGATGTCGATATTTTTTGATATGGTTAAAGACACCTTGGAGGTTTTTATGGATGACTTATTGGTGGCTGGTGATTCTTTAGAGCTCTGCTTGCTGAATCTTAGTCAGGTATTGTAGAGGCTAAATATTGAATTTTTCATTGCTAAATGATTGATAAATCATTCTTGTGTGGTGATTAGTTGTTAGATAAGGTGTGCACACACGTGTGGAGGTTTTGAGTACCCAAAATTATGTGAAACTAAGTAAAATATAGGGTTCACACCAAGTGGCCTATTAATTGCCCAAATGAGTCAATAACTAGTTATTTCCATACCTTGGGAGCATAATCGAACACTTAGAATACGTGTTTCATATTATTAATGAATGGTTCTTATTTTGGAACATATTTTGACACCAAAAATGGATTTTTGAACTGAACAATCATGTCTCAAGAACCGCGATCACAGCCATCGGGACCATGATTGCGGCCATCAAGATCGCAATAACAGTAACTGTGATCGCGGAAGAGCTGCCATGATTGCTATAACTGAGACTGAATATCAGCAAAGGCCAAAATCCCTGCATTTAAAACTTTTGTTCAAACACCACCAAGTATCCATCCCATGAAATTTAGTGGACAATGTAGTGTAGAATAATTCTTAAAGTATTGATGATGAATGATTTTTTATTGTTCTCATGTTTTCCAGATTACCATCATGGAGAACTTTGACCAAATCTAGTTCATGACTCCCGAATGCCGCAACAAATATTATGATGAGCTCTTAAGGACTAAGCTGCTCTTAGAAAAGGGTTTATGTTTTGAGAGAGTGACGAAAAAGCTTTTGGAATTTCATGCCAAAATTATGGCCACCAATTAGAGCTATTTTCCCAGGGCCTTTGCAGGGCAAATGAGCAGTGGGTGTGCGAGTTCTACACTAATCTTAGCGTAGTGTCTTTTACAATCTAGGTTATTAAGATCCGACGGGCATATGAGCATTTTGGAGCAGAGAAAATCAATGATTTATATGGGCTTCCAAATGCAGACATGGTTGAGTTAAAGTCCAAGGGGTATGAACCAGGTAGCTGGATGACGGAGAAGTTGTGTCCGGGCAAGGAGGTTTCATAGGCGATAACAAAAAGAGGCATCTCCATGAATGACTTCACAGTCGATGACAAGATATGGCTGAGCATCATTTGCATTCGGATCTCTCCCCACATGCACATGGTTGAATTTGCAGATATGCATTCTCACATGGTTGCCTGCATATTGGACAACATTCCTCTGAATTTTTCTCGTCTTATGATATCTAATATGAAGTTCTACAGGAACTATGTTAGTATGCATCTCTTATTCCCTTCTCATATTACTGAGTTGTATAGGAGAGCAAGGGTGGTGGAATACCCAGATGACACTTGGGTGCACCCTGGAACCCCTATCTACCCACTGAAGATCCGGGGTGAGGGTGAACCTGGTAAAAGAAAAAAGGGAAAGATCAACATGGGCAAGACGACAGTTGAGGAGTAAGAGTCAGGTAGACTATCCACTGCTAGACCGCTGGAAGATATTTGTATTGATATTAGGGCCATCAAGGAGCTGGTATCAAGATTTCTTAAGGGTCCGGGAGAGCCCTCTACCAGACATCACTTTTATGTGTCCTGCTCAGATTATGAGAAATATCATTTTTTGGTAACACTCAACTTACATGTGAAATTAAGTATAAGGTGATCATTGTCAATATAATAACCCGACAAGAGTTGGGTCGAATCCACAAGGAACAATGTTAGTGCCGATTAAATAAGTTCGAGATTGAAATTGCTTGAAAAATTCACACCTAATATACAAGTAATGGGGGATTTCAGCCGTTTCAAAGATATGATTATTTTTGACTTCTAATGGACTCAGGGATACGAATAATTAGAGTGTAATCAATTAGAAATGAATCTTGGGATTATTCTCTCCTAGGGGAAAATTATGCATGGGAGCATGATGATTTGGTGCAAATTCTAAGTGTTAATGATGTGGTAGGCTAGGTTGAAAGACCTTGAGGCTAGTTTGTCAACAAAATCTCAAGGATGTCACTCATAACCCTTTTAAGTATCTAACAAGTGTGTCAATTGAAGCCACCTATTACCTAATTTGGGTATCCCTATTTCTAGGATAATACCCAAGGTGCAGTCAACCTCATAATCAATCTTATGTCTAAAATAATGAAAAACTAGCAAACTATGCACATAAATTGTCTACTATTGCTTTTCTTCCCACATCCCTCTTTCAAGGATGATGTGGATTCCTAAAGTTCACCCAAACCCTTCTTTCAAGGATGGTTGATATTTCAAGAGCTTGGGATTTTCACCTACAAACCCATTTGGATATTTAGGGATTTCACCCACAAATTCCAACAAATTTAACCATGCAATAACAGAACCCATCACCAACATACTCATATACACAAATGAATCATAGCCTACACACAATGGCACCCTATTCTAACATAATCCCAACAGGAAGAACTAGTTACACATAAGTTTAATGATCAAGTCATACCCAAAAATATTCATCAATTTGATTTATTAAAAGATGAAGAGAATGCAAATTGCAAGCTTTAGGATTCAAGAAATCTTTAATGGAAATTGCCAATCCTCCTCTTGAAAGCTACTCTAATGTATTCTTCACCCAAGAATTAGTATAACAGTTGTCTCTTCAAAATTTTGAAACTAGATGGTGGAAAAATTCCACAAAAGTTTGATCTCCTCTATGGGATTGGGTTTGAGTCTCTTAAGGGAATTTGGGAATCAACTGTCCATTTATAATTCTTCCCCAACGCAGAATCCTGCATTGTTGTGATCGCTGACACTTATCCACAATCATAGTCAGAGCTCACAATCACGGTATGTTGATCTATCTTGACTGGCCACGATCACAGTAATTGAGTCCTTTCTCTACTCCAGGTCTTCTAGCTGCACTTTTTTCTCCTTTTAATTCTTTTTAGCTCAAATCGACATCTTTCCATCACATAACCTATATGCCTGCAAAATGGGGATATTAGTGCATTTAATTACACATATTTCTCATTTATACTTTTAAATAAGGGTAATGTGCACAAACTTTTAGTGCAAATAAGTGGTAAATTCACCGCTCATCAACACCCCCAACTTAAAGATTTGCTTATCCTCAAGCAACACTACTTCTTACCATGAGACAATACATATTTATGCCAAAATTTAATGACTCAATGATCACAATTCAAGCTTAGTTACTATCACAAGTAGCTCTTCAAACATGGAAAAACTATTCTCACCACCTCCCTCAATATAAAATACAATGTTCAAATGTGCAAAATACTTCAAAAAGAACCCACGCAACAATCATTAATACTCTAGGAGTGACTCACCTTTGACCTCAACTATAATATACTCTTTTTGCCTTAATTTTTGGGAGACAACAAAATCACCCACCTCAACTTATTTACATACCTCCTCAGAAGAATGAAAATTCCATACACCAAGTTATCAAATGTGCAATAAATAATTTAAATGCAAAAACACTCTCTCTCTTAAGAAATCGCGATGCTAACAGGTACCATGCCATAGGCTTGCCACTATATTCAATCGCCACTACAATGAATATACTTGGTAGGAGATTTAAAAGGCCTTTTTAAGCTTGTAACGTAGGTTCGGGGTAGGTTAGGAACATTTAGGAACAACATCGCTATGCCCTCCCTGAACATCTACATCACACTATTCTATCCAACTTTTGATCATGGACCACTTCTTTTTGTTTTCACTTTTTACACATGTTCCTAATTTAATCTCCTTGGTTTACCCATTTTCTTTTTATTTCTTTTCTTGCACCCATTGTGCTTTTCTTTCCTTTGTTGGATCCTTTCCCTTTTCTTATTCACTTGTTCTCTATGTTTTAGACCATAGACACTCACTTAGAACTTCGTGGCTCAATGTTACCTTTTCCAATATTCACCACCCCCAACTTAGGGTTTTAGCCTCAAATTATAATTTTAAGTTTAAGGAAGTTGGGTTCAAAAGAGAGATTAAAATTCACAAGGTGTATGACTAGTAATGTGTTTGCAAAAGAAAGGTCTAAAGGCTCAAAGTGGGTAAATAGGGATAACATCTATACAAAGGTAGGATTTTTAGGCTAAAGTGGACTTCCAATATCACAAAGATGGCCTAAGATTATCTCCCCAACCAAGTACAATCAAAATTAGTCTTAGGAGACTAATGGGGCAAGTTGTAGATGGTAAAAATACACATGAGATTCGGACAAAGAAGCTCACCACACATGGCATATAAATTTTCTAAAGAGAATCAATTTCCCTTCCGTTAGAGACAAAAATGAAGTATCTATCAATTTTCACAAGCCAAATATTTTAGAGTCACAAAAATAGAAAAAGTGTTGGTAAAAGGTCGCTCACATCCATGACCTTGAGTTTTTATAAGAAAAAAACATGGATAGAGGGCAGTGTTTGTTTTGCATTATCACCACGCATAATTTGCTACCTATGACAACAACCTAAGCCTTTGTCTCACATTGAGGCTTTCATGAAGGCAAACCAACCATATGGCTACTCAATTTTGCCATTGGTATGAATGTGATCCCAAATCTGAAATTCCACAGGTACTTAAATTTTCCTTGCATTTTGACCTCGATGCCATGGGTACTCAGATTTTTCCTACATTCATTGTTCAAAACCCAAGATCGACATTTCTCCCTTACGAATGTCGTCAATAAATCTATCATCGGGAAAAGATCATCCAATATCATCACAACTAAATTAAAAATAAAGTAAAATAGAAGATCTAAAAACAAACCAAATAACTAATCCATGAAATATGTGCTCCATCAGAGTGCCCAAATATAGCAAACTAGGAATAGAAAATAAAAATCGTCTAGAACATCATCAAAAATAATCTACAAAAACAATAATTAAAACATCTAGAAATATCTAAATAATACATCTCCAAGACCAAGCACCCTAACTTAAAGGTAAGTAGTGTCCTTACTGCGTAATTAATATATCACTATAAAGAGAAAAAGGGTGTTCCCTAAAACTACATCCAGAGCTACTCTCTCCTACTAACTCTGCACTATCATCACCGGCATGAGAACCTGACCACTCAATAACGGCCTCATCTTTACTCTCTACTCTGGAAGAATGTAGTCTGTCATGGAGTTTTAAGACCTTCTATAGGCCCTTCACCCTTTCTACATCTTACCAAAGAACTTGTGTCTCTTCTTCTCCCTCTTCTTTATCTTTTCATGAGAGTCCCGAAGCTCCTTGTGAGACTCTACAAATGTTGAGTATGCCTTCTCGAGCCTAGTCATGGTGGACCTGGAGTTGTACTAGTTAGATATTTTTGATATTTTGATTGTTGTTTTTGGAGATTGATTTTGATGATATTTCTATTTCTGGGTTACTATATTTGGGAACTCTGATATTGACCTAGTTACTTATGGAGTTTTGGATTTGGGATCACATTCATACCTGAGGTAAAAATTAAGTAGCCACATGGTTGGTTTTCCTATATGAAAGACACAATGGGATACACAGGTTTGGTTTGTTTCCATGTGTAGCAAATTGTGCGTGGTGAAAATACAAAACAAACACCCCAGCCGGTCAAAGATTTTTTTTCAAAAAAATTAAGGGCATGGATGTGAGCGACCTTGTACCAATACTTTTTCTCGTTTGTGAATCCAAAAATTTTGTCTTGTTAAAATTGATAGATACTTCATTTTTATCTCCAACAGGAGGGGAAATTAAGCCTCCTTGGAAAATTTTTATGCCATGTATGGTGAGCTCATTTGTCCAAATCTCATGTGTACTTGTACCATCTAGAACTTTCCCCATTGTCTGTTAAGCCTAGATTTGACTGTACTTGGTTGGGGAGATGATATTAGGCCACCTTTGTGACATTGAAAGTCCACTTTAGCCTAAAAAGATTATGCCTGTACATATATTATCCTTGGTCACCCACTTTGAGCCTTTAGACCTTTCTTTGGAAAACATATTGTAAGCCGCAAGACTTTTAATTTTTATCCCTATCTTAAACCCTACCCTCCTTGAACTTAAACTTAAAACTTGAAGGTAAAAGCCTAAGTTGGGGGTGGTGAAGATTAGAAGAGCTAACTTTGAGCCATGAAGTTATAAGTGAGTACCTATGGGCTTAAGCCTTGAGAACAAATGAATAAGAAAATGAAAAGGATCTAACAAAGAAAAGAGAAGCACAAAGGGTGGAAGAGAAGTAATGAAAAGAAAATAGGTGAACCAAGGAAAATAAAGTAGGCACATATGTAAAAAATGAATACAAAAAAAAGTAGCCCATGATCAAAAGTTGGATTGAATAGTGTGATGTAGATGTTAAAGGAGGGTATAGCCATGTTGTTCCTAAATGATATCCTACTCTACGTCGAACCTACGTTACAAGCTCAAAAATCCCTTTGAGATCTCAATCTAAGTTTATTCATTGTAGTGGCAATTGAAGATAAGGGCAAGCCAATGGCATGGTACTTGTCAGCATCAACAGTTTTTGAGAGAGAGAGAGTGTGTTTTTACACTTAAATTCCTTATTTCACATTTGATAACTTGGTATATGGAATTTATTTCTTTCAAGGAGGCATGTAAAAAAGTTGAGATGGGTGATTTTGTCATCTCCAGAAAATTGAGGTAAAAGAAGTATATTGTAGTTAAGGTCAAAGGTGAGTCACTTCTAGAGTATTATCGATTGTTGCATGATTGATTTTTGAATTATTTTGCACCTTTGAACATTGCATTTTATGTTGAGAGAGGTGGTGAGAATAGGTTTGCCTATGTTTGAAGAGCTACTTGTGGTAGTAACTAAGCTTGAAGTCATTGTGATCATTGGGTCATTAAATTTTGACATAAATATATATTGTCTCATGGTAAGAAGTATTGTTTCTTTAGGACAAGAAAAACTTTAAGTTGGGGGTGTTGATGAGTGGTGAATTTACCACTCATTTGCACTAAACATTTGTGAACATTACCATAATTTAAATGTATAAATGAGACGTATGTGTGATTAAATGCATTAATATCCATATTTTTCATGCATATATGTTATGAGATGGAAAGATGTGGATTTGAGCTAAAAAAATCAAAAGGAGCAAAAAAATATAGCTGGAAGACCTGGAGAAGAAACATGACTCAGTTACTGCGATCACAGTCTGAGGGCTGTGATTACGACTAGTCAAGATAGGTCAATATACTGCGGTCTTGGTGGCCTCGATTGAGGGCAACTGTCAGCAATCACGGCAATGCGGGATTATGCCCAGGGGTGGAATTGTAAATGCACACAACTGATTTTCAATTCCCTTAAAGAGTCTCAAACCTTATCCCATAGAGGAGATACAACTTTTATGGGATTTTTCCGCCATCTAGTTACCAACTTTTGAAGAGACAACTATTGTAATAATTCATGGGTGAAGAATAAATTAGAGTAGCTTTCAAGTGGAGGATTACCAATTTCCATTGAAGATTTGTTGAATCCTAAAACTTGGAATTTGCATTCTCTTTATCTTTCAATAAATAAAATTGATTGAGATTTTTGGGTGCATCTTGCTTATTAATCTTATGTGTAGCTAGTTCTTCCACTTACGATTATGTTAGAATCGAGTGTAATTGTGAGTGGACTGTGATTTATTTGTGTATATGTTAGTTTATTAGTGATGGCTTTTACTATTTCTTGATTAAATTGGTTTGGATTTATGGATGAAAGACCCCAAATACCGAAATGGGTTTGTGGATGAAAATCCCAAGATCTTAAAAGCTCAAACCATCCTTGCAGGAGGGGTTTGGGTGAACTTTTGGAACCCACATCATCTTTGAAAGAGGGATGTGGGAACCAAGGCAATAGTAGACAATTTATGGTCATAGGTTTCTAATTTTTCACTATATTAGATATAAGGGTGATTATAAGGTTGACTACACCTTAGGTATCATCCTTAAAATAGGGATACCCAATTGAGCTGTTGGGTAGCTTAAATTGACACACTTGTTAGGTACTCGAAAGGGTCAATGATGGACGTCCTTGAGACTTTGTTGAAAAATAAGCCTCAAGGACTTTCAACATAGCCTACCACATCATTAACAATTAGAATTTGCACCGAATCATCATTCTACCATGTATAATTTGCCACTGGAAAGCATAATGTCAAGATCCATTTCTAATTGATTATACTCTAATCCTTGGGTTAGTCCATTAGGAGTCGAAAAATAATCATGTCCTTGAACAACTGAAATCCCCCAATTACTTGTATCGTAAGTTTGAGTTAAGCATGTAACTTCAATCTCAAACTTATTTAATATCCACTTATATTGTTCCTTGTGGATTCGACCCCAACTCGTGTTAGGTTATTATATTGACAACGACCTCTTTGCACTTAATTTGATGAGTAAGTTGAGCATTATCATTCGACCAGCTTATGGGGGCATATTTGGGTTAATTGTCTTATTTAGTATACCTAGTGGTCTTTTTGGGGAGCAGTTAGGTTATGTTTGATTTGCCTTTATTACTGTGTGATTTATTTTCTGACTCACTTATACTTATTGCTTTATCGAATTTGAGTAGCTTAGTAGTTGTTTAACCTTTCTATCCCCATTAACTGTTGACTTAGATTACACCCTCGCATTTAGTTATACTTTTCATGTATTAAGCTTTGTTGGTCGATGATGCCTACTGAGTACTCATTTCTTTGGTACTTTTTCTACACTTGTGTATCTTTTCCCTAATATAGATTCGAGTACTAGTAGTCGATGTTGGCGTGGTTTCTACCTTTTAGTACTTATTCAAAGCAGAGTGAGCTTATTGTAGTCCGAAGATGATCCTCCTTTATCTGTTCAAGTTTAGTCTTTGGTACTCAATACTTCTTGTATATATTGTTTATAATTTTTATTTTGTGTAGTACTCTATATATCTTTTAGTAGTGGCTCTAATACTAACCTTACCGGGTCTTGGGAAGGATTCATTTGCTTATTTGGTCCTTTTTTCTTCTCTTTTTCTGATATATTATATATGTTTTCCTTTCAATTTATCATCTATTGTTACTAGTTCTATCATTATATGTGATCCTTTTCTATTTTTTCCTGTTAGCTTGTAACCTATCATTCAGGGCTAGGACTTGTCTTGCCTACTAGTCGGATATGGTAGATACTATCATGATTGAAAAATCAGGATGTGACAACTTTGTATCAGAGCCTAATTTTCACTAGTATTGTTTGTACTAGTGTAACGACCTAAAAATAGGTCCTGGGACGTCACACGATGCTCCGAACTACAAATAGTCCTAAGCTAACCTTGAAAGCATGTTAATCATTTTGACGACCCGAGTAAAAATATTATAAGTATGTGGTACGCTAAAATATTGAAATACTGTCTGAATTGGACAGAGTTTAACTGAGCATAATGTCTGGAAATACTTAACTAGGAAATCTGAAGCAACCAATACTGAAAAACTGAAATGTAGCTAATAGTCGGACAAGCCTCCAATACTGCTACTAAAGAATTGCTGACATAACTAAATAAACTAATCTGGAAAGCTTGAAATCTGAATCACTGGGTCCCTGAACTATGAGGACTCACCAACTTTCGGGATGTAGATAGAGATGATCACGGTCAATAACGCTGCTAGAACTAAGCACCTGAACCAACATTATGAGACAATATAGCACATAGACATATATGTGGATCAGTACTTTTGGAATGTACTGAGCATGTAGGGGTGACTGAATAAGTAAAAAAATATCTTGAAATTTACATATACTCATAATAGAATGCATGTTAAATGTAAATGGCTCATGTTAGATTCAATAACTGAAAGCTGGAAATCATGAATCATGAACTATAAAGTTTACTGTATAAATCTTGCGAGCTATAACACGTAGTTCTACAAGCTTTACTTGAAATCTATGTTCAATTTATGCAAGCTAAGTGTAAAAGGACTCACCATTATATCTGTAACTAAAAGTTGAAATCTCATGGCTAATGACTTATGTAAAACAATATCTAAATAAAATCGTGAGCCTTTACACTTAGTTTCTAAAAGCTTTTCTGTTATTCTTTTCTATTAGGATTACTCTGTTCTATAGGCTATAAGGAAATACTTTTAAAAATAATTCTACAAGGGAGGTTCTTCTAACCGACATACACTATGTGTGCTATCATGGTTTCCAACGTCTAGTTTCTCTAAGGAGAAAACCTCATGTTGGGGAGAAGTGTCTTACTCTTGTCAAAGAGTATAACCTAATCTAAGTGATCACATCTATAACTATAATCTATATATAAATGGGAATAATCTGAATAATCTGTACCTATGTTGGCATAGTTTTGGGGCATGTAAATATACCCAACTCGGTGCTAAATACTACTCCCTTTAAATTTTTATGCTCATTCTGTAGGAAAACCACTTTAAAAATACCATAAGGGCTTATAATGAAAATAAGTTATGCATCTGTCTATTTTAAACTATAATTAAAACTAAATGTGTGGATTTCATAGCTTAACTGGGATCAAAGGATCAATTTTTTTCTGAAAAACCTGAATATAAGATAGTCATAGGATAGTTAAGAGCATCATCTTCTTGAAATATCAATACGTATAATTAGGTCTTAAAACCAATGTTTCAAAATCATGTCAAATTATAACAAAGTCATGCTCAATAATCAAATCATGAAATTCTTGCATAATTCTAGTCAAGATAGTGAAATTCAACTCTAAATGTATAAAAAATCACTTCACACGCATAAACATGAAGAAGTGGAGATGTAATTCAACATTTAATGACTTGTAACATCAACATCTTTAAATAAGGATAATCAGGTATGAACCCTAAACTGTAAAACATTTAATCTCATGTAAATTCAACTTTAAAAACTAGTTTTAGGCACAAGGATGAAAGAGGATCCTTGTTCATAACCCCACATACCTTTCTTGATGAATTGAAAGTGAAAGCTTGAACTTTTGAATCTCTAATGGTATGCTTGAAGCTTCTTCTTGAAGTTGCTAAACCCTGAACTTTGGATTATAGGCTTTCTTGAAGTAGGAGTTATGGAATTGTTCTTGATTCGTGGAGCTAGGGGTTTGTTCTTGGAGAAGAAAAAGATGAATAATGAAGCATCTATGCTATTTGGGGCTAAAATTATGTGTTTTGGGTGGATTTGGGTGAGGGTAAATGACTCAAATACCCTCATAAAACTATCATTTAACAACACAAAACCTGAGTACCGACGCGATCAACAACTCATCACGGTGCTCACTGCGATGTGATTAGCGATGTGTTGAGTTGCCTACCCGACAAAGCCACTGATGTAGCATGTCTATATCACATTGAATTTCTATTTTGGCCAACCAAACATTCCCCAAACCTTCTCCAAAAATTTTAAAACTCACCTCGGAGATACTATGGACTATTCTGATCATGAAACAACTTAGAAACTGATATTCCAAGGTCACGAAGATCGAGAATAAATGATCAAAGTTTAGAACTCAAAAATGAGACCTTCTCATATGGAAACAACTGACTCACCCACTGGGTTAGAAGCTAAGATGGGTGTAGGGATCTTTTTAGGACCTATTTCAAAATTTACTACAATTAGTGGGGTCATATAAGATAAATTTGAACTAGGGTCTAATAGCACCAAAACATCAAGATGAAAGACACGAATCATACTAGTAACAACATCTGGTGAACTCTCTTGCTCCTGATGAAATGGTACATCATAAAACTCAATCTAGTATTGACTACCACCGGTATTGGATAATGCACCCTGAGGAGGTACTGGGTAACCCAAAGGAGCTAGTGCGCTAGTAGCCTGAGTCTGGGGACGAACATCCCTGTTTCCCTACTTAGCATGTGGACTATCTTTGATTATATGACCAATCTTACCATAACCATAACAACCTTTCTATCCAAACAAGCACTCACCATGATGATTCTTACCAAACTTAGCATAAGAAGGATAACTAGATTTTTCACTAACACTATTCTGAGATTTGGACAAAAAAGTCTTACCCCACTGCTCCTGCCTAGCTCTGGGGTGGGACCACTAGATGAACATGGTGCTATCATTGATGAACGACTCTGAAATTATGAATGATTTCTCCCTCTAAACTTTGTCTGGCTATATTCAAACTGCCCAATTTTAGCCTCCCAATTTTAGCCTTCTTATTTCCCCTCTCTCTCCTTTTTATTTTCTATCTCAATCTGTTGGGGATTAATTATAATTCTAGCAAGATCCATATCCCAAATAACCATGACAGTCCTATACTCCTTGACTACCAAACCAGATACTCCAGCAATAAACTTACTCATACTTGACCTAGGGTCAGCCATCGTGTCAGGGGCATACCTAGACAACTGATTAAAATTAAGGCAGTACTCCTTCACTGTCATCACCTTGCCTCAGGTTCTCAAACTTCTCTACCTTAGCTTATCTTATTTCATGTGGAAAGAACTTATCTAGAAACACCTCCTGAAATACTTACCAACTCATAGGATCTGTATTCTCACCTTTACCATTCTTCAACATAACCACCCAACCATACGCAACATCTTTTATCCTATCAGATGCCAACTTTACACTCTTCTTTTCAGTAATATGCATAATCTGGGTGATTTCCTCACCTCATCTAAGTAAAGTTATGGGTCCTCAACTGCTTTGGACTAAAAGAAGTCAGGCAAATTCATTCTCAAGAAGTCACGAACTCTGGCGACCGCTAAATCCCTATTCTTCTAAAGTGAGACTACCACCTAATGGTTTCCCTAAACATTGGCAGTCATAACTTAGGTCATCACCTAAAAGGCAACCCAAAATTTAGCATGGGATATATTTTCATTCAGAGAGTCATTAGGCTGGGGTGTTTGGTTATCATTTATACATGAATTAGCTCAGTGAGGAAGCATATTCAACTATCACATAAGAACATGAGTTAAAAGTAGATAGAGATACAGTAAGCATGATAGATCATGAAAGAAAAGAATGATTTCATAAAATATCCCATATCCTCTCTCTCATAAATATAGATCACTTTACATCCATGATCAAGACTCTACGTAACGCAGCTTTTCTAACTCCCTAGGACTATTTGAAACTTATACTTTGATACAAAGTTTGTAATTCCCTAAAAATTAGTCTTGAGATGCCACACGATACTCCAAACTACAAGTAGTCCTGAGCTAACACTGAAAGCCCATTTCTCATTCTAAAAACCAAAGTAAAAATAATATAAGTATGTGGTACATTAAAATACTGAAATAATATCTGAACTAGACTGAGTTCAACTGAACATAATGTCTGGAAATACTTAACTAGGAAATTTGAAATAATCACACTGAAAAATTAAAATATATCTAATAGTCGGACAAGCCTCTCATACTGCTAGTAGAGAGTCACTGGGACAAACCACTAGCTGGATCAAACTATCTAACATAACTAAATAAACTAATTTGGAAAGCTAAAAATATGAATCACTGGGTCCCCAAACTATAAGGACTCACCAACTGTCATGATGAAGATAAAGATGTTTGCGGTCAATCACACTACTGGAACTAAGCACCTGAACCTACATTATGAGATAATGTAGAACATTGATATGTATATGGATCAGTACTATTGGAATGTACTGAGCATGTCGGGGTGAATGCATAAGTAAAAACTCAACATTTTTTATACTCATAAAATAATGCATGCTAAATGTAAATGGCTTATGCTAGCTTGAATAACTAAAATCTGAAAATTATGAATCATGAACGATAAAGCATACTGTATAAATCTTGTGAGCCATAACACTTAGTTCTAAAATCTATAGCTGAAATCTATTTTCAATTTATGCAATCTAAGTGTAAAAGGACTTTTCTTTATATCTATAACTGAAAATTGAAATCTCATGGAAAATGATTTATATAAAACAATATCTGAATAAAATCATGAGCCCTTACACTTAGTTTCAAAAAGCTTTTATGTTATTCTTTTTTATTAGGGTTGCTCTATTCTGTAGGTTATAGGGAAATAATTTTAAAAACTGTTCTTAAAGGGAGGTTCTTCTAACTGACATACACTATGTGAGCTATCATAATGTCCAACATCTAGTTCCTTTAAGGGGAAAACCTCATGCTGGTAAGACATGTCATACTCTTGCCAAAGTGTATAACCTAATCTAAGTGATCACATCTATAACTGTCATCCATAAAAAATGGGAACAATCTAAATAATCTATACCTACGTTGGCTCGTAGTTATGGGGCATGTAAACATACCCAACTCAGTGCTAAATACTACTCCCTTTAAATCAGTATGCTTATTCTGTAGGAAATGCACTTTAAAAATTGCATAAGGGTTTATAATAAAAACTAATTATGCATCTGTCTGTTTTAAACTATAATCAAAACTAAATGTGTGGATTCCATAACTTAACTAAGGATCAAAAGATAAAATCTTTTCTGAAAAAAATCTAAATATAAGGTAGTCATAGGATGCTTAAGAACATCATCTTCTTGAAATATCAATAAGTATACTTAGGTCTTAAAAACTATTTCAATTATAACAAAGTCATGCTCAATAATCAACATCTTGAAATTCTTGTATAATTCTAGTAAAGATAGTGAAATTGAACTCTTAATGTATAAAAAATCACTTCACTCGCACAAATATGCCAAAGTAGAGATGTAATTAAACACTTAATCACTTGTAACATCAACATCTTTAAATAATAATAATTGGGTATGAACCCTAAACTGTAAAACATTTAATCTCATTTAAAGTCCACTTTAAAAACTAATTTTGGGCACAAGGATGAAAGAGGATCCTTGTTCATAACCCCACATACCTTTCTTGATTAATTGAATGTAAAAGATTGAACTTTTGAACCTTTAATGGTGTTCTTGAAGCTTCTTCTTGAAGTTCTTAAACCTAAAACTTTGGATTATAGGTTTTCTTGGAGTAGGAGTTATGGAATTGTTCTTGATTCTTATAGCTAGGATTTTGTTCTTGGAGAATAAAAATATGAATAATGAAGCATCTATGCTATTTGGGGCTAAAATTGTGTTTTTTGGGAGGATTTGGGTAAGGGTAAATAACTCAATTTCCTCTATAAACCCATCATTTAATGATATAAAACTAGGTACTGACGTGAATAGTGATGCATCAGATCTCTCACTATGATGCAATTAGCGATGTATCACATTTCCTACTTGATGTGGCCACCAACATATCGCATCTATATCACATTGATTTTCTAATTTGGAAAACCAAATATGCCCCAAACCTTCTCTAAAATTTCAATACTCACCCCAGAGATACTATGGACTACCCTGATCATGAAATAACTTAGAAATTGACATTCCAAGGTTAGGAAGGTCGAGAATAAAATTGTAAAAGTTTAGAGGCCAAAAATGAGACTAATTCTCCAATACTTAGCTAAAATTAAGGTCCTAAGTCTCCAGTATGCCTCTTTTAAGTTGAATTAAACTAGAAAGAATATGGGGTATCATAACTAGAGCAGATGTTTAGTAGAGTCCAACAAATTGATACAAATATATTTGTATCCTATGTGTGGGAGGCTACAAAGAATTTTTTGGAAATAATCACATTTTATTGATCTATTTATATGTGTTGGGTCTGAGTTGGTTTTTAATTTTTATTGGTTCATGCTTTATGCTAATGAATAGGATATAGGTTTGGGATATAGGGTTCAGGACCCTATGTCTACTGATGGAGTTCTAATTAGGGGTCGAGTTCAACATAGAGGGAAAGAGTTTGATCAATCAACAACCCCAGTAAGAGATCAGATGAAGGATCCATCACCTAATCCTATCATAGCTCTTAAGATTACAAGAGCTCCAGGTATTCCACCACATCAGTAGGTGGACTAGGGGAAATCCCATGATCCACTTGGTTTTATATCTTTTTTAATTCTTTATGATGCATTGTTAAAGTTATTGGGGTTATTTTGTGGTCCGCAGACCAAGGGATCTTAGTCAACAACATAGGCTGGTTGATTTAGGGATACAACCTATAGCAGCAGTGCCTAGTAGATGTTCTGCCAGCAATAGTAGTCCCACAACTAATAGTAGTCCAACCAGTTATGTCTTCAAAGAAGCAGAAGATGTGGTCTAATTTTTTAAATGAACTCTGCCTAGGGTTGTTGGTACCCTAGAAAAGGATACATATAAGTTCCTATATATCTATGAGAAGAGCTTATAATATTTGGGGTTAGTTAAGTCATGTGGAGTGGACTTTCTTGCTTATTAGCTAGACATATTAGTGAATAGGTGGTGGAGAGGATATATTGATTAAAAGATAGCTAGATCTCCACCAGTTACTTGGACTCAGTTATCTTAGGCTTTCTTAGGGAAGTATATTCTTTGCACTATGCATGAGTATCTTCGATATACGTTTTATTCTTTGAGATAGGGTTCTATGTCTATGTTGAGTATGGGGCTAGATTCCAATAGCTAGCTAGACACGCCACTATGATTCTACCTATAGAGTTTAAATGGATTTAATGCTTTGTTAAGGGGTTAAGGTTATAACTTCGTAGGACTACATAGGCTGGTGACTTTAGGGAAGTTTTTTTCTAAGATAGATAATGATGTCTATTCTATGATGGATATAGATCATGACGCCCAAAGGGGCAGCGATAAAAGATCTCATTACTAGGGTAGTTACACTGGGAGCTATAATGGTTCACAATTCACAAGATGAGTATTTCTCAATAGGTACCCCCAATATCATCCTTCTTAACATAAGTGTATACCTAGTTAGGTTGTTTAGGTATCACTTTAGATATTAGACAGGGGTCAACCCAATTATAGTAGATTTAGTGGTTAGAGTACTAGTCAGATATAAAGGGGTGTAAAGTAAGGATTCTCAAGTCGATGTTGTCATTCCAAAGCCGTCGAACCTTTTAGATAGATCAGGCTGTCGAGGGCATGTTATGACCATAGGGTTGTTGGTCACTTCACCCATAAGTGTCCCTAGCATAAGATGATTGAGCTTTCAGTTCAAATTGCATAACCAATCGGATTTATGTAATTGCTAGGTCGGGGTGGGGCAGGGTCATAGGGGTTGTCCCCAAGGTTCTAGTGGTGATCCATAGGGATGAAGGACATTTGGTCAGAGAAGCACCCAGTCTAGTAGTAGATAAGGTTATTTATATATTGTACTGGTAGAGTAGAGGCTAAGGCTTTGAATGTTGTGATCACAGGTATGATTTTCATATGCCATCAACCAACTTTTACTTTATTTGATCTGATTTTCATATGCCATCAACCAACTTTTACTTTATTTGATCTGGACTCCATATTTTTATATGTTTCTGCCTATTTTATGTCATGACTGGATTTATGTTTGAAGTCCTTATTTGTGTCATTATGTGTAGCTAGCCCCGTGGGTGATTCTTTAGTAGCGGATTAGGTATATAGATCTTGTTTGGTGACTGTTCGAGAGTTTGATAACTAGGTTGATCTCATTATCCTAGATACGATAGATTTTGATGTAATTCTAGGCATGGATTGGCTATCTCCTTGCCATATGGTCTTGGATTATTTTTCTAAGACAATTACCTAAGTTTTTCCTAGCATACCCCTAGTGGGTGGCAGGGTTCTATTAGTCATACGTTGATTAGGATTATTTCTTGTATTAAGGCTTGGAGACTAATATTGAGGGATTGTAAGTTATTTCTTACTTATGTTTTGGATGTCAGTGCTGAGAGTCCTTCACTTGACTTCATCCTAGTTGTTCGCGAGTTTTCTAATGTATTCCTAATCGACCGACCTATTCTTCTCCTAGAGCATGATATAAAGTTTATTATTAACCTCAAACCAGGCATCCGTCCTATTTCTATGGCTCCTATTGAGCTGAAAGAGCTAAATAGTTAGCTTTTGGATCTCCTAGGTAAAGGTTTTACCAGAATGAGTGTACCACCATGAGGTGATCAAGTTCTGTATATAAAAAAGAAGGATAGCTCTATACGTATGTGTATCAAATATAGGCAGTTGAATAAGGTAACCATGAAGAATAAGTATCATATGCCTAGTATTGATGATTTATTTGACCAGTTTTAGGATGCAACAATGTTTTCTAAGATGGACTTGAGGTTTGTTTTATGGATCTGACAAACCGTATGATCATTTCATATTTGGACTCCATCATAATAGTATTTATTGAAGACATTCTAGTATATTTGAGGGGTAGGGAGTAGCACAAACAATATTTGAGAACTATGCTACACACTTTGAGAGAGAATTAAATTTACTTCAAGTTCTCAAAGTGTGAGTTTTGGCATTTTTTTATATCTTTCTTAGGGAACATAGCATCCAAGGATAGTATTACGATGGACCCAATAAAGATTAAGGCTATTTGTAGTTGGACTAGGCCTATGTCTCCTTCATTGGTTAGTAGGTTTTTTTGGATGGCAGGTTACTACAGATGGTTTATTGAGGGTTTTTCTTCTATTACAGCCCCTTTGACTATGTTTACTAGGTAGAAGGTTCCGTTTAAGTGGTTTTCAAGTTGTGAGGCGAGCATTCTGAAGCTCAAGGATTTTCTTACTTTAGCATCTATCCTGATTTTTCCAATTGAGGGTGAGGGTTTTACTATCTTCTATGACACATCTAGTGTTGGTCTGGGGTGTGTTCTAATAAAGCAGGGCCATGTTATTATATATTTATCATGTCATCTTAAGGTGCATGAGCGCAACTACCCAACTCAATACTTGGAGTTAGCAGCTGTAGTGTTTGCGCTTAGGATATAGATGCATTATTTGTATGGGATTTGCTATGAGATATTTATGATAACTATAGTATTCAGTAGATTATGACCTAAAAGGAGCTTAATTTAGGTAGCATAGATGGATTGAGTTGTTGAATGACTATCATATCTCTTTTCTCTATCATCTAAGAAGGTGAATGTGGTAGCGAATGACTTGATCCAAAAGTCAGTAAGTATGAGTTTTTTAACCTATATTTAATTTTATCAACGTCCATTGGCTTTGGACATTGAGTCCATAGCTAACTTGATGGTTCATCTGGATATTTCTAACCCTCAAAGGACCATTACTAGCGTTGAAGCTAGATATACCTTATTGTAGTAGATTTTGGGTTATCATTTTGAGGATATCAAGCTTCATAGAATTCAAGAATAGGTGTTAAGAGGTGAGACTCAAAGGGATACCCTAGATTGTGAGGGTGTCAAAAGGTTTGATGATTGTATTTGTGTTCCACAGATTGGATATTTTATCCAGTTGATTCTTTGTGAGGCTCATAAATCTAGATACTCTATTCACCCTAGGATGACTAAGATGTATAGGAATTTGAGGAAGCATTATTGGTAGAGTGGTATACAGAGAGATATAGCAGCGTTTGTGGCTTGATGACTTTATTGTCAATAGGTAAAGGACAAGCATTAGAGACCTGGTGGATTACTTTAACTTCTACTCATTCCTAAGTAGAAGTAGGAGTAATTTACTATAGATTTCATAGGTGGATGGCCTCACACTCCTTGTGGCTTAGATAGTATTTTGGTCACCATGGATTGATTGACCAAGTCGGGACATTTTATCCTTGTTTGAGTTTCCTATAGCACCGAGAGGTTAGCCCATGTTTATATTCTTAAAGTGGTTTGCTTACATAGTGTACCCATGTCTATTATTTTTTATCGAGGATCTCAATTCACTTCTAGCTTTTAGAGGACATTTCAGGGGAAGTTAGGTACCCAGGTTGATCTTAGCACCGCATTTCACCCCCAGATAGATGGGTAGTCAGAGCAGACCATCAAGGTTTTGGAGGATATGCTCTATGCTTGCATATTGGATTTTTGGGTTTAGTGGGACCAGTTTCTAGATTTTGTAGAGTTTGCATACAATAATGACTTTCATTCAAGTATTCAAATGACCCCATTTGAAGTATTTTATGGTAGATGATGTCGATCTCCTGTTGGTTGGTGCAAGACTTCTACGGCTAGGCCTCATAGAACATATTTGATTTGTGAGTCATTGGACCAGGTTTCAGTGATTTAGGATAGACTATAAGTAGCTAAAAGTAGACAGAGAAGTTATGCAAACCACAAACATGGTTAGTTGAGTTTCCTAGTTGGTGATAGGGTCTTCGCCAAAGTATCGCTCATGAAGGGTATGATAACATTAGAGAGGAGGGCTATCTTAGCCCTAGGTATATTGGACCCTTTGAGATTCTACAAATAGTTGGGGAGGTAGCTTATGTGTTGGCATTACTTCTTTCCATTTAATCTATTCACCCACTGTTTCATGTATCTATGTTTCAAAAGCATATTCCAGATGAGTTGTACATGCTTCGGTAGGACTCAATTTAGTTGGACGAGAGGTTGGCATTTGTAGAGGAGCCAGCGTCCATTTTGGCCAGAGATGTCAGAAGATGGGGCTCTAGAGACATTCCACTGGTTAAGGTTTAATAACATCATTATCCAGTTGAAGAGGCTATATGGTAGACCGAGCATGATATGTGTGCCCAGTATCCCTACCTGTTTTGAGCCTTTAGTATTTCCTTATGCTTTACATTAATAGATGAAAGTCCTTTTAGTATTGGATGTTGTAATGACCCTCATACATTTTTGGTGTCTAGAGCTTTTCTATAACTGCCCCAAGTTATTTATGACTTGCTAGGACTAATGGTTCAATTCCCAAGTGTTTTTTTTTTGAGAATTTTAGTAATATAAATATAGTGTGGAATATTTCATATAAATTGGCATTTGATAATAATTTATTACCTTTCTAGATTATTCTTAAACGTGTATAAAAATTCTTTAGTTAAGATATGTGTTTATTGTTGACAATAACTTTTTATAGTCTATTAATATTTTAAGCGGAGATAGTAAATTTAAATATGTTAAAATATTATTAATACATAATAGAGCTTTAATTTGAAATAATTTTCTATTAATTATTGTATATTCCAAATATTATAATTATTTTGCCACAAACCTATGCAATACCCGGAAATACTATTATTTGAATAAAATTATGATGATATTTCCATCTCCACTCCATATGGATAAGTGGGTAGACAACACCTTAATCAAGGTTTGAGGTTATGCCACCTAAGTAGCAAACTAATCACTATATATGCATGTGTATTAAATATAAGGTGCTACTAGATGTTGATATATATATATATATGTGTGTGTGTGTGTGTGTGTGTATGTATATATGTTTTACTTATCTGTTTAAATCCATTTTGGTGGAATTAATGGTGAATCTAATATTTTCTCTATAAAATAAATTCCAAATTTTTCACAAACTCACGTTGAAAAAAAATTATTGTAGAGGAATCCTCTAATATTATATTATGATTAAGTATCAATTAGCAACATCGAATTCTAGTAAGGCACTACTCGGACATTTTTGAAGGGGTATTTAGTTTGGGCGTCCAGGTAGGATAGGCTTACTCTTCCCATAGATTGAGCTTATTTATGGAAATTTTGTACTATTATGCTAGTTTGGGATAAGTACTTGTAGTTTGGGTACCATTTGATATATATATACCATTCCTTATTTATCCGGTTAGGACCCCATTCTAGTAAATTTTTGTATTTTATCTTTCAGTATGATATAGCATCTATTATTTTATACATAAAATTAAGTTGTGAAACCTTGGATTTGCCCCTTCATAATTAAGATATGCAAATGTTTAACTAAACGTATTTCAGTTCTAGTTTAGGTTTAGTATACTTTATTTTTGTCATTGATTGTGAGTTTTCTTACAACTTTGGCATTAGTTGTGGTATGTGTTGGATTTTAATTTTATAGTTGGGTATATTTAATATGAGTTTCATTTCAAGTTTGGCATCTGGGTATGACGATTTGGGTGTTCTTGTACTGTTTGCTGTTGTTCAGGGAATTGAGGTTTCTCTGAGTTCTGGTTTGATTCCTGCGTCTGGTTAGGATATCTGTTGTATATTATATATATGGCCTCTCATTATTTCACACTATTTCTAGTTCGAATCTGGCATGTGGCCTCTTGTTATTATCCACTACTATTGGTTCAAGCCCGTGCATATGGGCTATCGTTACTACCCATTGGTGCCAGTTAAAGGCCAGAGCACATCAGGATGGCTACTATGATTTCGTGGCATTGGTTTAGTTATGGATAATTTATGTTTAATTTCATTAATTATTTCTTATATGTCCCACTAACTTATGGGGGCACGGTTGGGTTAATTATTTTCTTCAGTGTGCCTAGCGGGCTTATGGGGCCCCAGTTAGGTTATGATTGATTTGTCTTTATTACTTTGTGATTTATTTTTGCCTCGGTTATACTTATTCCTTTACTACCTTTGAGTAACTTTCTAGTTATTTTACCTTTATATCCCTATTCACTGTTGACTTAGATTACACCCTCGCATTTTGGTTTTACTTTTCCTATGCTGAATTTAATCGGCCAATGAGGCCTACTGAGTACCAGTTGCTTCGGTACTCATACTACACTTCTGCATCTTTTCCCTAATGTAGATTTGAGTAATAGCACTCGGCGTTGATGTGGTTCAAACCTTTTAGTACTGATTTAGATCAAGGTGAGCTTACTGTTGTCCGAGGCTGATCCTTCTCTATATACTCCAGTTCATAATTTTATACTCAAGACTGCTTATATATATTGTGTATATTTTGGATTCTATCTAGTACTCTTGACATCTTTTAATAGTGGCTCTAGTATTGACCTTTCCTCTTATTATTACTAGTGTTATTATTATATGTGATCCTTTACTGTTTTTGTTAGTTAGCCCATTACCTACCATTTTGCGCTATGGCTTAGCTTGCCTACTGGAAAGATAAGGTAGGCGCTATCATGAATTGAGAAATCGGGTCATGACAGACTTAGTGTTAGCCACAGTTTTGTTTGTTATGTAATTATAGGGACACTACTTGCATAGATTTCTTTGAGAAATTTTCTTCGATCATCATAGCCTTTAAGTACTTCTTCACCTAGTGAGATATTAATATGAAACACATTGATGGTTAAGGTTTCTTAAGGATTATGATCTCACCATTCTTATCATCCAGGCAAGGCTAATATAGTAGCGGATGCCTTGAGTCAGAAGGCAGTGAGTATAGGGGTTTGGCTCATCTATTGGTAGGGGAGCGACCTTTAGGCTTAGACATTCTGTACTTAGATAACCAGTCGGTTTGACTTGATATTTGGATACCTAGACATGTTTTGTCGTATGTTTAGACTAGGTACTCATTAATGGATCAAATTCAAGATCTTTAGTGTGGTGATGAGAAGTAGAGGGTGATTTGTGATAAAGTGTAGAGTGGCGAGGCAAATATTGCATTTGTTAACCCCAATGGTGTTTTAAGGATTGGTGGTTGTGTTTGTGTGCTGCGAGTTGGTGGTGGTCTTTGATTGATCCTAAAGGAGGCTCATTGTTTGGCATATACTATTCGTCGTATCATGTCTTAAAGCAACACTATTAGTGGTGTGGTATAAATAAAGGTATTGTTAAGTTTGTGGCCATGTGTTTGAACTATCAGTATGTGAAGTATTAGCATCAACGACTAAGTGGTACTATATAGAAATTGACTATTCTCAAAGAGGAGTGGGGGACGATCACTATGAATTTTGTATTTGGGCTACCCCCCAACTTTGGGAGAGTTTGATTGTATTTGGATGATTGTGTATACATTAGCTAAATCAACACAATTCATACCTATGAAGGTGAAATATAATATGTAGAAGCTGGCTAAGATCTACTTTAGAGAATTGTTCGATTATACGGTGAACCCTATCCTATTATTTTTTATAGAGGTACTAAGTTTACCTTGAATTTTTGGTGTTCTATGCCGAGTGAGTTGGATACCCTGGTTAATATGAGCATAGCTTTTCACCCTCAGATTGACGATCAATAAGAGCGGACTCTTTATGTATTAAAGGGCATACTTCGCGCATATATTATGGCCACAACCCAAAAGTTAAGGTCATGATGGCACCTACCCCACACCAGCCATTGTAGGTATGCCAAAAACCCACAACTGATATGAAAGACAATATATGACAGAGATAAAGTAAATATGAGACTTCTAAAATGAAGTCATGCCATAGTCATAGATGTGAAATATCTGAAAGAAAATACATCTGAAACCCAAAACCTGGTATCATAAGTATAAAGAGAATCTAAGACAATACTAAAAATCTAAATAAACATCAATGTCATTGAAATGCAAGTAAGGACATAAACAATAGAGGAGGCTGGAATAAGGCTCTGGAAAGGGAGATCAGCAGATCTCCAAATCAACTTGCACTGCACAAATAAACAACTATGAGTTGCACTCGTACTGTGATTTACACCAAAAGGACATAGAAACAAGAGTGAGTATGGTCTACTTTTACTTAATAGGTATCATAATACGATAGATCAAAGTAGAAAACTAATCAAGTGAAGGATACTATGTCATGACCCGATTTACGAATCATGATGGCACTTACTCTACTCTTCAAGTAGGTAAGCCACACCATAACCTAAATCTAAACTCAATGGGTTAACTTGGTTGAAAATTCCTAACATATGAAGAAATCAATAACACAATTTATAAATAGGTAACCATTCGACATAGATAATGATAGTCAATACAAGATACCATCCCATGACCTGATAAAGCCAGTACAACAACATCTAATAACAGTAATACAACTTCTAATGTTTAGACCATTCACAATATTTGTCTATGATGACTAAAGACTGAATATCAAATGATGGAAGGAAATAGGTGACTTCGACTCTAAGATCTAACCCTATCTCTAGAAATATCAACACAACACGATCAACAATCAACAACGACAACTACTACTCGAATTTACACCAAAAAGATATAAAAGTGTAGTATGAGTACCAAAACAATGGGTACTCAGTAGGAATAATCGACTAACAAAACTAAGCCTAGGTAAAGAAACAAACTTGAACCATCTCCAATCCCACTGTATGTAATAAGTAATTTAACTGGAATAACTATACAACACAAGGCATCAACTCATGCCAATGTCGCCGTGTAATATGAGAAAATAAATAAGAATAATAATGCATCACAAGGCATCACACACACAATGACAAACTACAAAATTAGCTCGTATATGCCAATTGGTGCGGAAAGTAAATAATTCATCACAAACTCCCATTCGCCTGGAGAGTACACTCAAAGATAGAATAAAACAACTATTCACAGCTTACAAATAACCAACTCGTTATTTAACCATCATTCCACAATTTACCAATATTCGATAATGTACCAACATTCCATAATATTCAAATCATTTAATAACCTTATCATCATTACTCACTAGTCATTATTTACTAGCTAACCATCTCTTATTATCTAAGTCATTTGGACCTCTAGTCATCATTTAACACTATTCACCACCTATCCACTAATTGCCATTTATTAGATAACTATAATTTATCAACTAACATCATTTATAAACTAATCATCCTTCACCAACTAATCATCATTTATCAACTAGTCATGATTACTAACTTAAACATCCACCACTAATACTTATTTAACCCTAATCATCAACTATACTACCTTATATTCGTTTATCAGTTTCAGTCCAAAAACTGGCATACCTAATATCAACATCATACCTAACATATATATGTACATCGAAATATCTATATACACATAGGTACATCGATATAATGATCCTCCTGCCTTGATGGGTATCAATGTAACATCATAATCATCCTCTGGGCTTGTCGTGTATCAATGTATCATCATTATAATTCTATAGCTTTGTTGATTATCTATGTATCACATAATCATCCTCCAAAATATAATTCTAGAGCTAAAATTTCATAAATCAATAAGCAAGACTTCTACCATAATTAATAACACAATTTCTAACACCATTACTAAGAATATTTTCTAGCATGATTACTAGATAATTGTTTAGCATGATCAAAATCATAAGTAATGGCATAGGAAAAAACTTGTCCATAGCACGGTCAAAGGCTTATTATTGGCATAATAGATAGCTTATACATATAATAACTCATAAATTTTTTCAATATGATCAATATCTCATCATAGCATAATTAACAATCTAATCCGTTAGTCCATGAACATTTCTTCTAATTTTATAATTGCCATAACCATCAAGTGAAAAGGTTCCTAAACATTTCCACAAAGGGGCATTATCTCTATATTTAACAATGTTTCAGGGTTTCAAGAGAACTATTCAACAATCTTGACTTAAGGTGGGTCGAAGAACCCACTTCTAAATCCCCAAAATATACTCTTTGGAAAGCACTACCCTAGACTGGGCTAAGGTATCTAAACCAACTCTTAGATGTTAAGTAAGCTACAATTAGACCTAAGATAGAGGTTTTTCCCAAACACAACAACTAAGTCAAATGGAAACTAATGCAACCTTCATTAGTGTAAGAAACTATGGCCAGTGTTACCCTAAGCATGAGTGACCAAGTCACTCCTACCTACCTAGAGTAATCTAGAGTATTCTCATGCTACTAAACATGAGAAGTGAAGTCCAATTCACCTAAGGCATAACGAAAACAAGCTACGTGTTTCAACTCTAAGGTTTCATATTGGCCTAAGCAGTTCAACTAACCAAGTCTTGTATTTCATCAAACCAATATATAAATCCTATCCTAAATCTAACACAATATCATGAACATACTATGAAGTAGCTCAATCTAACAAGAGATAACATAGCCTACCTAAACGCCGAAGTAAGCTCATAAGATTCACTAAAGCACCATTTTTATCTTTTGAGGAGCCTTCTCAAAATTCCATTATATCATAACCACATCCTACTCATCAATATGAGAATAACGATACCCATATTGCACCATTTATGCTTCGGGTCCAAAAATCACATCAAAACCTCTTATGGGTCCCATTTATGGAAATTGTGTTTCCAAAATCAACCCAATATTCTTACATGCTCAAGGAATCATTAACCTCAAAATAGGTTAAAACCAACCTTCAAGGTTTTAGGGTTTTGAGCAAGAAAATGGAAAAATCTACCATGAATTTAGAGGAATCTTACCTCAAATTCGAAGGATAAACGTGAAAAAAGTGTTAATCAAGCTTCCCAGATCCCACAAGCTTCAATACCACTCTATCTCACTATTTAGGGTTTATTCTCTCAAGAAATGGGTGATAAATTACTGAATTTTCAACATAATGGTCGATTTATACCCATACAAGGAACTCAGGTCCCACTCCCATAGACTAGGAACTGTGATCATAATATTTAGTGGATGCACACTTGAGTTACGATCGTGACTCAAGCCCACTACGATCATGGCTTTTGGCTTGAGATAGCAGCAATACTAGATGATAGCTGAAACTTGTAAAGTCTTTTATGTTTCCGCCAATACCTCGAGATTTATCTGAAATCTGATATACACAAAAAAGTATGTAACAATACCAAATTTGACATTTAAGACTCAATGGCGTAATTAAATTTTCTAATCGAGCTCATTTCTAACAAATATGGGTCTCACACCCATATTTTATTTTCTTAACTTTTTGACCAATAGGTCGAAATGAGCTCGGCTATCTTGACACTCGAACAAAAGCTCCACCTAGCTTAAAATTGGCATTCCAGAGCTGCTGGTGCATTCAGAATTTGTGTCACAAAATCATTTTACGCTATTTGGATCCAGCAAAAACCTCAAAATAGAGAGTTAGCTCCAAAAACAAAATGAACTAACCAGTAACTAAACTGTAAGCTCAAACAAGTCATAAATTACTTAGTGCATCTATATAAAGGCTCTAACGATGAAAATAAGCAAAAAATGAAAAATGACCTGAAGGTTCATTACAATATCCATTTCTAAATGAACTTTCATCTGCGAAAGTTAAGTATTAGGATATACTTGAAGTCTCAAAAAAGGTGAGGACACTAATGCATCTCGATCTCGATCTCCTAAGTGGCCTCCTCCACAAGGCAGTTCCTCCACTGAACCTTAACTACAAGAATCTCTCTAGTGTGAAATGACCTAACATCACTAGCCAATATGAGCATTGACTCCTCTACAAAGGTCAAACGTTCGTCGAACTAGACCGAGTCCCATCTAAGAACATTAGACGAAACAAGAATGTACCATTGCAACATAGAAACATGGAAAACTAGATGAATAGCGGCAAGATATAGGGGTAGAGCAAACTCAAAAGCCATCTCACCAACTATAGGAAAAATCTTGAAAAGTCCAGTATATCTTAGGATGATTTTGCCCTTCCTTTAGAACCTCATCACACTCTCCTTGGGTGACACACGGATAGATACGTGATCACCAACTCCAAATCTCAAGGAATGAAGCCTGTAGTTTACATATTTCTTCTAATTACTCTGAGCCGCTCTCAACCGATCCTTAATCATCCTGACTATATAGAATGATTCCTTAAGCAAATCAGTTCCATGAGGTGTTACCTCAGACATCCAACCAAAAAATTATCTCTACCATACAAAGCCTCAAAAGATGCCATCTTAATAATTTAATGATAGCTGTTATATTATTTGAAATCTACCAAGGTTAAGTGTTGCTCCCACTACCCTCCAAAATCTATAACATAGGATTGAAGCACGTCCTCAAAACCTGAATAGTACGATCTAACTGACTATCTATCTATGGATGAAAGTCTATACTACGATCCACCTGAGTACCCAACTCCTCATGAAATTCTCTCTAAAATCTCAAATTGAACACAGAACCATGGTCTGAATTGACAGAAATGGACACACCTTGCAAATGGACTATCTTCGTACATAGGTATGGGCTAACCTCTCAATATTAAAGGACATCAGAATATAAATGAAATATATTGACTTGGTCGAACAATCCATATTGACCTAAATACCATTAGAACCACAGGAAGTGTGAGGCAGACTACTAACCAAATCCATAGTAATCTGCTCCTATTTCCACTTGAGAATGGGTAACCTCAGAGTCAAACCACTTGGTTGCTGATGCTCAGCCTTTACCTACTAACAACATAGGCAGCGAGCTTTAAATTCTTCCATATCTCTCTGTATACCACTGCACCAATAATGTTGCCTCAAATCTTTATACATTTTGGTTGTGTTGGGATGAATGCAATTTCTAAAGTTGTGAACCTCATGTAAAATCAAGTGAATCATGTCTTGGATCCTTGATACACAAATGCGGACATCAAATTTCAAAATACCCTCAAAATCTATGGTGTTTCTCTTAAACTCACCACTCCATACCTGGTCATGAAGGAAGCGAATCATACTATCCTCAAACTAACAAACTCAAATTTGCTCAAATAGCGAGGACCTTACCTCCATACTAGCTATAATCCTCCAAAGATCTGAATTATCAAGGCAAACCATCAAGTTTGCTAAGAACTCTTCCATATCTCTCTGTATACCACTGCACCAATAATGTTGCCTCAAATCTTTATACATTTTGGTTGTGTTGGGATGAATGCAATTTCTAAAGTTGTGAACCTCATGTAAAATCAAGTGAATCATGTCTTGGATCCTTGATACACAAATGCGGACATCAAATTTCAAAATACCCTCAAAATCTATGGTGTTTCTCTTAAACTCACCACTCCATACCTGGTCATGAAGGAAGCGAATCATACTATCCTCAAACTAACAAACTCAAATTTGCTCAAATAGCGAGGACCTTACCTCCATACTAGCTATAATCCTCCAAAGATCTGAATTATCAAGGCAAACCATCAAGTTTGCTAAGAACTAAATAACTTGCACCTACAGCTTCTGAGAAACCAAAATACAAGCCAAGCTACCTATACTTACTGCCTTTCGGCTTAAGGCATCTGCTTCTATAAGATTGAAATACCATAATCCTTAAGCAACTCCATCCATCTAACTGTCTAGCGTTATGCCCATTCTGGGTCATAAGATTCTATAGACTGCGATGATCATTGAAAATCTCACAATGCACACCATAGAGATAATGCCTCCAAATCTTAAGAGAAAAGACTACCATTGCCAACTCCAAGTCCTGAGTAGGATAGTTGAGATCATGCACCTTAAGTTGTCTAGAAGAATAAGTAATGACACAACTTTGCTGCATTAATACACATCTTAAACCAACATTGGAATCATAAAAAAATGGTGAATCCCTCACCATCTACAAGAAGAACTTAAATAAGAGTTGATGTAAGGAGATTTTTGAGCTTTCAGAAGATCATCTCACACTCTTGGACCACCAGAAAGGAACCTCCTTCTGAACTAATCTGGCCATAGGGGCTGAAATACGAGTAAAACCCTTGACAAATCTCCTATAATAACTAGCCAAAATAATAAAGTTATGAACCTCAGAAGGAGATATAGGTCAAGCCCAATCACGAATCACCTTAACTTTGTATGGGTTTACCATGAAACCATCCTTATATACCATATACCTAAGGAATGTCAGTGAATCAACCAAAATCTCATAATTAGAAAACATGGCAAAAGGCACAAGATCTCTCAAGGTCTTAAGTATAATTTTCAAATATTGTGGATAGTCCTCTCTACTCCTTGAATAAACAAGGATGTTGTTGATGAACCCAATCATGAAGGAATCCAAATAGAGTAAGAATACTCGATTCATCAAATCTATTAATACAGCTAGGGCATTAGTCAACCCAAATGACATCACAAAGAACTCAAAATGACAACTGTGTCCTAAAGGCTCTCTTTGGGTTATCCTCAGCCCAAATCCTTATCTAATGGTAACCAAATCTCAAATCAATCTTAGAAAACATCGTTGCATCCTTAAGTTGGTCAAACAAATCATCAATGTGAGACATGTGATAATAGTTCTTCACCATCATCTTATTAAGCTGCTTATAATCAAGACACATACGCATGAAGCCATATTTCTTCTTTACAAACAATATAGGAGTACCACAAGGGGACACAATCGGTCTAATAAAACCCTTACTAAGAAGATCCTAAAACTGAGAATTTAGCTTCTTATACTAGGCAGAGCTATATAGTAAGCTGCTATAGAAAGAGGTTTAGTGCAATGTTTGAGGTCAATAGCAAAATCAATCTCATAGATAGGGGGAATACCAGGCAAGTCGGTAAGGAACACATCAATAAACTCATAAACTATAGAAACAGAGTAAAGCGATGAACTATTCATGCTAGTATCATAAATATAAGCTAGATAAGACACAAAACCCCTTAAAATAGGCCTCCTAGAACAAACATAAGAAATAATCCCCATCAATTAATAGCTAACCGCTCTCTACCACATGACTTGAGGTATGCCGAGCATGGCTAATGTAACAGTATTGGCAAAATAATCCATAACTGCATGATAGTGAAATAATTAGTCCATGCCCAGAATTACATCAAAATCCACTATATCTAGAATTGTAAGATCAATGCAAGTATTAACTTTGCTAACCGTCATAATACATGATTAAAAAAACTGACCCACTAATAAAGAATCACCCACGGGAGTAGATATATACAATGGCATAAATAATAAATTATAAGATAACTCCAATCATGGTGCATAATAAGAATAATTATAAAAATAAGTGGATCTCAAATCAAATACAGCAAGGGTTGACTAGAGGCATACCAAAATTGTACCTATAATAATAGCATCTAAAGTCTCAGCCTTGGGCCTAGAAGGTACTGTATACAACTAACCAATCCCTCTGTCTGGCTGAGCACCGACCTACCTCCTATTTTTCTTACCTGACAACCTCCTCAAGTAATCAAGAATACCTCTACGACCATAAGAACTACTTCTAACTAAGGGATAAACTGCTCTAATAGGGGGGATACTCTGAGTGAAGGAACAATCACCCCATAACTAGGGAAATCTCACTTATACTAACTAGGATCTCTAGCACTATAACATAACACCTGAGCTGAACCAGAACCAACATATCTAGCTGACCTAGAACTACCACGTATAGAATAACCATAAGATAAACCCTTTGAAGACTGACCACCACCCTGACCTGGGTGGTCTTAGGCACTACTCTAACCTTTGTCAATAATCTGAAGTGCTACCTAAAAAGGAAGACTAGTCTGGCTCTGAGGCTGATAGAATTAATGCAGAGGATACCTTATTTAAGAACTGTTATCTAGGTTTGGAACTATGATGGCTCCCACTAAATCTACCTTAAAATATAAGCCTCTTATCACGACCCTCATGGTGCATCTCCTCTATTACCTAAGTGTGATCTGACACCTCATCAAATGACCTACCCGTAATAACTAAACTCTAAGGAGACATATGTATGAGGAGTCTCCATTCTCTAATAAAATAGCAGACTTTCTCATATTTAGTGTCTAGAATAGAAGTACCATGCCTAGACAACTCATTAAAATAAGTCTCATTCTTTTCAACAATCATGGAGCCTTGCTCAAATCTACTGAACTAATATCTCAAATAATCCATAAGGTTACGAGGCATATACTTCTGCAAAAACATCTCACAGAATTGAGTCTATGTCAAGGAAGAAGATCCAGATGGTATAGAATCTATAAAACCTCTCCACCAATGTCGAGTTACCATGCTCAATATAAATAAGGAATAATCTACACTGCAAGTCTCAACAAGGTCTAAATTACAGAGCCTATTCTCACAAGCAATCGGGAACTCATATGCATCCTAGCTAGGTGCACAAAACACATAAGTGGAGCTAATCTAAAGAATCTACTCAACATCTTCTGCTCCTCAAAAGACATAGTAAGCTAAGCAATACTAGTTGACAAACTGTCTAATGAGTAATTGTCGATATAGAAAGAACCTCAACTCTGGGAACTGTATCTACATAATGCACACCTGACTCAGTACCACTCTGCTATATAGATTGAGCACTATCAAATGACACATCACTAACTATCCCCTAAAGGTGAACCAACGCATCTCAGAGAACCGAGGAAGAAATACACCCTGTTGGAGCCTAGAATAGTCCCTAGCCTACTGCTTACTAGGGAAGAAGAATCTTTAGCTCAGGAGTGGGGATAGGGTCTACGGAAGATGATGTAACCTGGCCCCTATTCGGGGACACATCTCGCTACTGTCCATGACCTCTAGTTCATCCATAAATAGGACTAGGATCCCTAGACTTAGTATCAAGATATTTATCTCATTAGAAGAAGCATGCGTCCTAGCCATGTGCAAAAGAATGAAATCAAGAAAATGTTCTATAAATCAACTCAAACTCTTTGCATGATATGAGTGAAAAATATGAAGAAATCCAAAAATGTCCTATTGCCTCCCTAATATAGGAAACGAACGTTATTATTTTGATCTTCAGGGCTCTACTAGACACTTTCTCTTGAACTGACAATACTGGTGAAACCTAGGGTCTGATACTAATTTTTCATGACCTAACTTATAAGTCATTCAACCAACTCTACCCCGCTAGTAGGTAAGCCAAATTGTAACCCCCAAGCTAAACATAATGAATTAAATTGGAGAAAAATGTCTAACTTAAATGGAAATCAATAACATAATTGATAAATAGGTAAATCATTCAACATTGATAAAGATAGTCGATACAAGATACCATCCCATGACCTGGTAGAGCCAATATAAGTGAATCTAATAACAATAATACAACTTCAAATGTTTAGAATAGTCACAAAATCTATCTCGATGACTAAACATTGAATATTAAAAGATAGAAGGAAATTGATGGCTTTGACACTAAGAATTAAGCCTATCTCCTGAAATATCAAAATAGCGTGATCAACAATTAACGATGATAGCTAGTACTCAAATTTTCACAAAAAAGTACAGAAGTATAGTATGAATACAAAAATAATAGGTACTCAATAGGAACTATTTGCCGACTGAGCTTAACCATGATGTAAGTGTGATAAAATGCAAGATAACATAACTAAGTCATGGTATAGAAAAAACCTGAATCATCTCCAATATCATTATACATAATAAGTAATTTAACTAGAATAAAGTATAACACAAGGCATCAACACATGGAAACGTTGAAGTGCAATATATATTTATAAATTGAAATAACAATGCATCATAAAGAATCACACAAAAAATCACAAACAACCAAATTGACTCCCATATGACAATTGGTGCAAAAAGTAAATAACTCATCACAGAATCCCATATGCCTGGAGAGTATATCAAAGATAGAATAAAACAAGCATTCATCTCTTACAAATAACCAATTTATTATTTAACGATCATTCCATAATTTACCAATATTCAACAATGTACCCACATTCAATAATATTCCCATCATTTAAAAACCTCATCATCATTAGTCACAAGTCATCATTTATGAGGTAACTATATCTTATTAACTCTATTATTTGATTAAAAGTCATCATATAACCTCTAGTCATCATTTAACACTATTCACTAACTATTCATTAATTTTTTTTGGTTTAATTTGTTATTTGTATTAATCAATATAAATATGGACCAACCCATCCATTATAAACCAAAATACACAGCTAAAAATAAGGTCCACTCCAACCAAGTGACCCGACCCAAAAAATAAAAAAATAAAAAGTAGTGTAGGGTTTCCAAATTGACCTTAAAGTTAAGCTCTACTTCAAACCGCCTTCTCTATCATGTTCGCTTTCATCAAAGCTCAATTCAGATTTCTTCTTTTGTGGATGCTCAATATCATTCCTTGGATATATCGATTTGGAGCTTTTTACAGCTTGCATGAGTAAGCATTCCTTTTCCTTTTTCCAATTGTAGCTCTCACCTTTATTTAGCTTCTATTCATCGTCATTACTTGCTATATCTACAGTTGACATCTCCAGGTTATGGATGCTTCCAATGTATTTTGGTGCTAACATATAGGGTCCAGTCCATTAAGGCTTGTATCTACCTCCAAGTATGTTCTGTTCACCTATTACCTTAGTGTCTACCTCGTATCTTTCTTTAACTCTCCCTAATTTGGTTGAGCTATAGGTATATCTAGGATATAGATTTTCTAATGCTCGGACCCATTGATAGTTGGAGAGATTCAAATACCTCAGCTGCTTGAAATATATCTGACCAAGAGACCTCCTATCTTATGAGATTCATCTTTTGTTGGCTGGTGTAGATAGGCTAATTAATATTTTCACCTTTTTGTTTATCTTATCTGGTTGTACATGTTGCTTGTGAAACTTGTTGTAGCCCTTTCAGTCCCTTACCCCTTTGATGGTACTATTCTCACATATGGACATTGTTGCTTGTCACTATTTAGTATCTTCCTGCATAATCTTGGTGACAGACTGAATGATGTGAATGTAAAGTTACCTTTTTGATTTACTAAATTAGCTAAGTAATTAGCTAGTTGGTTTTCCTCTCTAATTACATGTTGTATGATTACCTGTTTCCCTTCTAATGCTTGATTTATCTGTTCTACTATGTCTATTATATTTCATGGAACTTCCCAATTCTGATTTATGAACTTCTGCATAGCTATTGAGTCTGTTTGAATGATGAACCTGTGTTGACCTGTTAGCTTGCAATAAATGGCTGCATGTAGTAATGCCCTTTATTATGCTTCTATATTGTCTTTGTCTTCTATTACTAATCCTTCTGCATGAACTAAAGCACCCTGTGCATCCCTCAAACAAAATTCCCATGAGCTCCTCCCTATATTCCCTTTGGATGCTCCATCTGTATTATACTTGCACCAACCTTGTTCTTGCATCTCCCATAACACTAACTTAAAGTTGATAGTAGGTCTTAACTAGCTTAGCTGTTTTAGTATAGATGGCTATTCAGTAGAAAAATCCAATGTTGGCATTCTAACTTTTAGCATATTGTCATGTTCCTAGTGACATTATATACTAATGTAACACCCCATATTTCGGACTAAAATGAAAATCCATTATTCATATGTGTAGATGTTCCAAAATCCTCAAATCCTATGTAAATTTAGTGTGTTAATCAATTATGTAGTGAGGGAATCTATTTTAGTAGGAATTTAGATCATAGATGTCCCCTAACTCAAGGACAAGTTTAAAGCTTTCCTATCATTTAAGTTTTAGTAAGCGTCAAAACTTGGGTCAACTTTAATTGACCATAAATCTTTTTATATATCTAATTAGAGGACCTACTATATATAAAATGAAATATCTTTGAATTATCTTTCCAACGATATCAATTTCTCCCAAATTCGATATCGGAGCAAAGAGTTATGCCCATTTTACTCCAGCATGTTAGCCTAGAAAATTGACTAACGACATTTTGTGATAAGTTATCACAAGTGTGACGACTTATAACAAATGTCGCCAGCCTTAGGTAGAAATCCACTCCCAGTGATGACATTTTATGATAATTTATCACAAGTGTGATGACTTATCACAAATGTCGTCAGCCTTAGGCAGAAATCCATCAATTCCAGACCCCTAGTGATGACATTTGTGATGACTTATCACAAGTCTGGCGGCTTATCACAAATGTCGTCAGCCTTAGATTTTCAGCAACTGGGAAGCTATTTAGTAAGGGTATTTTTGTCTTTTTCCTTTACCTCCCACGACTTAAAACCCTCAAGGGATGTAACTTTCTCCTACTTTTCTTTAGTTAAAAATATCAAAAACCCTCTCTTACACTTTCAACCACAAGATTAAGGTTTTTATTAAAATTATCTCCCAAAAGCAAGATTCAAGCCCTTTTTCCAAGATAATCAAGAATTAAGTTTCCCAATCCAAGAACTCTCCAGAAACTCATCAAAGTTTCCTTTCTAAGGGATGCGTAGTGTTATCCATAGATCCCTTTGATCCATGGAGCTCAAGAATCATGTTTTAAATTATAAATTATGATTTCCTTGTTGTTTTATGACTATATTCATGTTGATGATTGTTGTTTGGATTCAAGGTTGTATCTTGATGTATTTTTCAAGAAGCATGTGAGTAGGTTAGTTGAAACCCATGAATTTTGGATGGATTAAGATTGTCAAATTGATAAGTACACCTAAGCCCAAAGTTGTGCATGTAAGGTCTTTGATAAAATGCCAAGAATGATAGAATCCATATTTTTATGACTTAATAGTTCTTAAATGACAGGTCCATGTTCTAGTCCTTATGTTTTCAAATGAATTCCATGTTATTGATATGTGTTGTTGTTATGAGTTGCTGTTGTGATATGGAATGTCCATGATATTGAGGTATGCAAGTATACCCATGTTATATGTATTCCCTTTCATGTATAAGGTGTTGAGAACCATGTGTAGTGTGAAATCCCCTACTTATGGTATTATGAATAGTGGATGTTATTCCTACGATCAAGAAGTATCATGTGTGTCAGTTTCCTTCCATCGAGTCCTAGAGGTACTTGAACTCGAAAAATATAACTGTGTGCCTAGAGCCGAGTCAGTCTCAAGATAATCTCAGTTATGCTTGATTAGTAGAACTCAATCAGTTATAGAATTCAAAACTCTCAAACAATTATAGAACTTAATAAATCTCAGTAATCTAAGTATCATTATCATTCCATCTTCAGTTCAGTACTCCGCTCAGATCTTAGTAGTATTCAAGAAATCAATTCAAAACTTAGTTTCATTCAGTCAAATAATAAATTTAGTTGTATTCCATCAGATAATGGAACCAAGTGAACTCAGTTAACTTAGTCAAGTAAGAAACTCAGTAATAGCTTCAGTTCAGTTCAAGTACAAGTTCTAAGAATCAGTTTAGAGTCTTTTATTTGGGAGTCGGAGCTAGCACCGAGCGAGTGCAGAGATAGAGGCTCCCCATCAGAGAGGCAGAGTTGGTAGGATCAATCCCTGAACTCCAAAACTACGTAGCCAGCACAGGATATAGGAGTCACCCATCCCAAGAAGGCTTGTCACCCATCAGAGAGGCTTGACTATTATACTGCCTTAGGCTTGACTTCCTAAGAGAGTCACTCATCAGATACGCTTGACCAGATAGGTCTTTACCTGTGGCATGGTATTGACACCCTTCCAGCTGGGGTTATAGGTTGGACCCCACCAGTTTAGATTCGGGGCATGTCGGTTAAGTGAGCACTCCCACAGTTACAGTTTTAGTATCAGTCATCAGAGTAGAACTCAGAAATTAGAACTGTCAGATATAGTTATTAATCTCCGTAAGGAACTCAAATAGTTCCACAGATTCGTAGACCATCCGCTAGATAGGCTTGGTCTAACATAAAGGTATTAAGTATCAGTACTTACATAGGTCACCCATCAAATAGGCTTGATCTCAGTCTTAGATTCAGTTAAGTATTCTCAATATCAGTTCCAGAGATCACCCGTTAATTAGGCCTGGTCTTAAGCTTAGTCACTCTTAATTATTATTAGAAGATTTAGACTGTCAGATACAGTCGCTCAGTATCAGTTACATCAGTTAGTCCAATCATCATAGTTATGTCAGTTAGATCAGTTGTCATAGCTTACATTATCAGTATTCAATTTCAAGACTGTTAGACACAGTCAATCAGACTAGTTCTTTATAATTCGAACTGTCAGAAATATCCATTCATTTATTTAGTATCTTAGTATCAGTAAACTCATGTTGTTAGCATTTAGACTCAGTAGTCAGTATCACCAGGAGTTCAATTATAGTTACTTATGCATGTATGTATTCTCACGTTCATATCAGTCAGCATTATTCATGCATATAAACCCTTTGCATTTAGCCTACCACACTCGTGTACTTAGTACATTCAGATGTAATAATGCATTCATGCTATGATGTTTTATTTTACGCCATAGGTTCATAGGCACGAGTTCTAGAGTAGCAGTAGCATTACAGATTTCAGCAGTCAGAGTTAGAAGTGAGTGCTTATCCTTTGAGGACATAATTATTTCTCTATCTTCTCATTGATTAGTTCATTAGTCAGAGTTAGTTGGGGACATGTCCCATCAGCTCCTTATTTAGATTATTAAAATAGTAGAGGCTTTCAGACTAGACGCAGACTAGATTACAGATGATTCAGACTTTAGTATTTTGATTTTGTTTTGGTATTGTGATACCACTTTATTCAGACATTATTATTATTCAGATTATGTTTAGTATTGAACCTTATGGCCTTTCAATTCATGTTTCTACATTTATATTCATATAGTATGCAGTGTACAAGTACAAATATCAGTCATGATTAGCCTGTGGTCCCTCGGGGTAATGAGCATCGTTTAGTGTTTCGGTTCAGAAAATTGGGGTGTTACAACTAATCTGTGGACTATCACCATTATACCTTCATGCTTCATTCTGTTTCTTCTTCTCTATAACTCCCATAAGATGATTTTTGGTATCGCTCTTAAGTATACCTTCTCCTTTTGCTTCACCTGTGCTTCCCACCAAGCTTGTATTATTTCTCTCAAGCTGAGACCTTGAATATTGATTTTTGTAAAAGAAGAAAAATAGTACCATGTCCTATTAGCAGCATAAGATCTCAGTAGAACATGAGATATGGTCTCTTGTGTTGGGTTTTGACAACACCAACATTTGGAAGGACCTTGTACTCTCCATCTCTTTATTGTATAATCCACTGCAATTCTTCTTGTCCATATCCTCCATATAAAAAATACTATCTTAAATGGCATTCTTTTTATCCACAACTGCCTATAGAAATTAGAAAGTTCTTCTCTTTGTTTCACATGCTCCCATGCTATTTTGACAGTAAAACTTCCCCTTGGTTCCACACTCCATATTATTTATCTTGTTGTGTCAGCTATTCACTAGGTGTTACATTCTGGTTCACATGGTCCACTATTTTCCCAGGTAACACCTACTTCATTAACTCTCCATTCCACCTCTCTTCAATTATTAAATTTTTTATACTTTGCAAGTTGGATTCCCCTTTTTTTCCTGTCTTGTAGGATAGAATAGAAATCTCCTAAGCCACTCTAATTTTCAAACCATAAATGAGGATTCCCTCCTCTAACCTTCCATATAATAAGATGATCAATGATGTCTCTAACCTGTAACATTTTTTTCCACACTTGAGATCCACCATCCACTTTCCACCTAACTTCCTTTGGGTATAGCCTTTTGCAGTACTTGTTAACCATATAATCACTCTCGAGGGTATTCTTAGTTATGAAATTCCACCATATCTTTCAAAAGAGTGTTTTTGAAACATCTTCTAATATTCTAAAACCTAAACCCCTTCTGCCTCAAGTAAACACATTTTATTCCATGATACCAAATGCCCACCTCTTTCCCTTATTGTACTACTCCAAAAAAAATTAACAAATATTTTCTAAATAGTACTTAGCATATTTTTAGGAGGATTCATGATAGACAAACAATGTATAGGGATGCTTTGAAGCATATTCTTAATAAGTATAGCCCTTCCTCCAAATAACAACAACTTTCCTTTCCATGCCGGTAATTTGTTAGTAATTCTATTCATGATTTGTAGATAGTACAACTTATTCTTCCTCTTTTAAAAAATAGGCATCCCAATTATGTGAAGGGAAAATCCTCCCTCAAAATACCTGTTGCTACCTTTACTACTACCACTGCTCCATTTGACATATTCTCATGAAAGTATAATGTATATTTATCTCTATTGATTTTTTGTCATGAGTCCTTCTCATACGTCTCTAACATTGTTGTGAATAATTTCAAAGTAGTCACCTCTTGCAGACATAGTATGATCATGTCATCCACAAATGCAAGATGATTTACTTTTAGACTTCCTCTAGGCATGCCAAAAGTTTTAAAGTCTTTCCTACAAAATAGCTGCTTCAAATTTCTTGATAACACCTCTGCAGCTATAATGAATAATGTAGGTGATAATGGGTCTCCTCTATTAATCCCCCTAGATGACTTGAAAAATCCTTTAGGTTGCCCATTCAGTAACATAGAATATTAATTATTAGCCAGCAATCTGAAAACCATATCAATTATTTGTTCAAAAAAAATAATCCTTCTTAGGACTTTAGTGAGAAACAACAACTCAACCCTATCATAAGCCTTCATCATATCCAATTTCATCACCTTGTTAGGTGGCTTTCTATTTTTCTTGATTTTTAAAATTATTTCTTATACCAAAAGAATGTTTTCAGCTATACTCCTCCTTGCACAAAGACAGCTTATTCCTCCGACACTATGTTAGGCAACACTCTTTTTAGTCTTTCATGAATAATTCTAGAGAAGACCTTATTCATAAAATTGCTAAGTGAAATAGGTCTATGGTCAGAAAATATGTTTACTACTAACTTCTTTTGTAGTAATACCTAATTAGTGTGAGTAGTAAGCCTTGGAAGCTCTTGTCCACAAAAAAAATCTATGACCATCTGATGTATATCCTCTGCTATTATACTCCATGCATCTTGTAAAAAAGAACTTATCATTCCATCAGGACCAGCAAAACTATTTCTATTTAATCCCATTACTACTACTTTTACTTCTTTCATGTGTTGAATTCTCTTCAAATCTTCATTTTGTGTTGTTGTTATAATTTTTCGAAGAGCCTCCAGCATTGTGAAATCTTCAGCATCCTCCTTTTTTTCAAATTATTTCTAGAAAAATGAATCTGCAGCTTCCTCCAAAGTGGTAATCTCTTGGAAAATATTTCCAAAAGTTTGTTTACTCTACTTAGTCTGTGCTGATTTATTATTTTTTAGCTTTTTCTGAAATTTTAGAAAGGAACTTCCTTCAAAATCAGTACTCTATCTTTTCCTTATAACTTCCATGCATGATTCTTCTTTAAGCTAGAAGTTCAGAAACCTAAAAGGTTTAATCACTTGTTCTTCTGAGTTCCTAAATTGTAGTAATATTGGAGCATGGTCCGATCCAGTCCTCAACAAGTGTTCTACTTCTATGATCTAAAAAAGTTCCTGCATTTTATCATTCACCAATACTCTATCCAATCTCTTAAATATGCAATCTTCACCAATTTCCAGTTTGAGAGTAAGCTACTGTTCTTCATCTCTAATGATGTTGTACTCCATGAATGCATCCATAAATTCCTAAATCTTGCCTGATCTGTTAGCCATATCATGTTGCATTCTTAGTCATCTTTCTATTTCTCTATATGATGACCATCCTAAAATGGTTCCACTAAACCAACAAAACAAAAATGATATCATTTCTACATTGTGATGAGGCTTGTAAAATCTTTCTGTGTATTTACTAATCTGATATTCCAAATGAAGTCATTCATTGTGAATTTGGTTTCATGGTTTGACTCCTTGTCTACATAGTACTTTCTCTCCCTCTTTTACCTTTCTTTTTTTGTTTTCTTCTATGTTTTGCACTTATTGACTGAACTTTCTTAGAAGATAGATTCCCTTCAATAGATACCTTTTCAATGTTATCCCGCAGATCTTCATCACCCATATCTTTATTTTTTATATTTAGCACCTCCATCATGCTTCCTGTTTCTATTACTAGAGGTCTAATTCCTTCTATTATTATCTCATGCCTATTATCCTTGTTATGAAGTACCTTCATTAATTCTTTGTTGGTTTCCTGATCTTCTTCATCTTGGTTTTCTTTCTCTTGTGACTTCTGTACTTCATTTGCCTTTGATTGCACTATTGTTACTTCTTCTTATTTCTTACTTTATGTGGTGATATTATCTACTTGTGTCTTCTGCTTTTTATTATTGCTGATTGGTTGTTCTTCTGCAACCTTCTGTTCTACCTTGTCAAAAGTCTCATTAACCCACTCCTTTGTGCTTTGTTTACTCTGCTGAATTGATGTTTCTTGTAGCTTTTTATTTTCTTGATTTAAAGCCTCAAATCCATTTGAGATCTCCATTTCCTTCCCATTTTCTTGCACTTCTCCTACAATATGTCCATATTTGTCCTTGTTGTACTTGTTCCTTCTTTGTAACCATTGATCTTTTCTACTTGATGCCTCTTTTTTCATTTGTTCAGTCTGCACTTCTTCCATTTCAATACTTTTTTTGGTTTCTTTTTAACCTTGTGTCTTTCTCATATAGCTCTGGATGAAGGCTCTAAGAAGTCATTTTATTATGGCCTTGTAAACAACATTCCTTATATTATTTCGGCTTGTAATCATACTGTATGTTAATCCATTTTGACTTTATTTCCCCACTAGTATCATCTTCTTCACTGATCCGCACTCTGTGTGGTAATTTAGCAACAAGGTGTACCTCGATTTTAAGTCTAGTACAGCTAGGCCTTTTATGATTTTGTTAGCCATATCTACCATCGATGGTTTCCCTAGTGCAGAAGCTATTGAGAAAATAGCATCCTTGGAATAGAAATTTTATGGCAAATCCGACATTGAAATCTATGCAATGCCTGTTGTGGTTTTTACATCAGGTTCAGACCACAGATCCCATTTAAGGGTTCTCATTTACCAATACAAATCATTAGCCTTTATATAGTATGCAGCTATTGATAAAAGTTAAACATAATCCTCCAATTGGTTCAACCTTAGTAGTATGTGACGTGAGTCCAGCTCTCTAATATTACATTCTCCCTTTACTCCACATTATGATGGTATAGATTTATGTAAATCATAAACATTTGGTTTACCATATGAGAACTTACCAACTATTGTATACGGTAGATTCTCTTGTATGATTAAGTTTTTGACCTCAAAATATTTCCACGTGACTATGGGTTTCGCATGCAACATTATAACAGGTTTTGGGGGAACCCTAATGGTATCATTCACAGATGTTTTATTTTTCAATAAATCTGCATATTTTGGAACGATCGAGCTTATTGTCTCATCAACACCTCCACACTTCTTGGGAACACATCCACACTATTTAGGATTGTCATTCGGTGGGTCAGTCCTACTGGAAATCATAGCCATAATTATCGAAAAAGATTAGTTCTAGAAAGTTTTTTCATGCACTGATATTAGGGTTTTTCCTTCTTTATGGTATGGAATAAATAGACAATTGATTATGATACTTATGATTTAATTTTATACACTAAGTTATGTTATAACTATCCACTAATCACCATTTATTAGATAACCATCATTTATCAACTAACATAATTTATTTACTAATCGTCCTTTACCAGCTAATCCTCGTTGATCAACTACTCATGAGTGGTCACTTAAACAACATCCATCACGAATCCTTATTTATCACTAATCATCAACTATACCACCTTATAATTATTTATTACTTTTGGTCTATAACTGGCATACCTAATATCAACATCATACCCAACTTATATATGTGTGTATATATATATATAATTATATCAAAATAAATAGCCGAAATTGAACTGATAGATACACATATATACATCAACATAATCATCGTCTGGCCTTGCCGGGTATCAATGTATTATCATAATCATCCTCTGGCCTTATTGGGGATCAATGTATCATCATAATCATCCTTTATCCTTGTTGGGTATCAATGTATCATCATAATCATTCTCCGACCTTACCAAGTATCAATGTATCATCATAATTATCTTTTGGCCTTGCTGGGTATCAATGTATCATCATAATCATCCTCCATCCTTGTCAGGTATCAATTTACCATCATAATCATTCTTTGGACTTGCCAGGTATCAATGTATCATCATAATCATTCTTTGGCCTTGCCGTGTATCAATTTATTATCGTAATAATCGGTTCAAATCGAATCGGGTATAACCAATAGCATCATCATCTTTTGAAATCAAACAAGGTATAATCAATATCTTTCTTATTTTTCAAAATTCAACTGTGGGTATATGTATATACTAAATCCGACCTCAAACCGCTATTCACATTATCATAGTCGGTGGAAAAATCAATAGTATAAGTTCTAATATAGTCAACTATCATGAATTCTAGCATAATTATAGCATAAATTCCCATAAAATCAATAAGCATAACTTCTAGCATAATTAATAACAAATTGCTAACATCATTAATAAGAACGTTTTCTAGCATGATTACTAGCATAATTGCTTAGCATAATCATAATCATAAGTAATAGCATAGGCAATAACTTGTCCATGTCATGGTTAAAGGCTAATCATTGCCTAATAGATAGCTTATACATTGTATAACTCATAACTTCTTGCAATATGATCAATATCCCATCATAGCATAATTGACAATCTAATCCATTAGTCCATGAACATTACTTCTAGTGTCATAATAACCATAACTATCAAGTGTCAAAGTTTCTCAACATTGCCATAAAAGGGCATTCTTTAGGTATTTAACAGCGTACAAGGGTTTCAAGAGAACTATTCATCAAGCTTGACTTAAGGTCGGTTGAAGAGCCCACTTCTGAATCCCCAAAATTTACTTCAAGGAAATTTATACCCAGGACTAGGCTAAGGTATCTAAACCCACTTTTAGAAATGAAGTAAGCTACAATTACACCTAAGGTAGAGCTTTTCCTAAACACAACAACTAAGTCAAACAAAAACTAAGACAACCTTCATTAGTGCAAGCAACTAAGGCCAATCTTAACCTAAGCATGAGTTACTAAGTCACTCTAACCTAATTAGAGTAATCCAGAGTATTCTCATGATAAACATGAGAAGTCAAGTTTATTTCACCTAAGGCACAAGGAAAACAAGCTAAATGCTTCAACTCTACAATTTTAAATTGGCCTAAATGTTCCAATTAACCCAGGTCTTGCATTTCATCAAACCAACATCTAAAACTCATTCCAAATCTAACACAATATCATAAATATACTATGAAGTAGCTCAATCTAATAAGGAATAAACCTTGCCTATCTGGAAGCTGAAGAAAGCTCACAAGATATGCCAATACACCACTTTTCCCTTTTGATAAGCCTCATCAAGGTGCCAAGCTATCATAAAAACATTCTACTCATTAAAACAAGAATACCAATATCTATATTGCACCATTGTGCTTCGGGTCCAAAAATCACATATAAACCGCATGTGGGTCCCACCTACAAAAATTGCATTTTCAAAACTAACCCAACATTCTTACATGCTCAAGAAATCATTACCCTTAAAATAGATGAAAACTAAGCTAAATTGGGGATAAAATGGAGAGCTTAAAGTTTTGGGGTTTTAAGCAAAAGAATGAAAAATTCTACCATGAATATGGAGGAATCTTACCTCAAATCTGAAAGATAATCGTGAAAACAAGTATTAATCAAGATTTCCAATTACCCACAAGCTTCAATCCCACTCTATTTAACTATTTTGGATTTATTTTCTTAAGAAATAGCTAAATTTGCGACATAAAGTTCTATTGAAAGGCATACCAAGTACTCGGGGCCCGCTATTGCGGACCCAAACCTGTGATCGCAGCATTTAGTGGCTACACAAGCAAGTTACAACTGCAACTCATGCCCTGCAATCATACAACTTTGCCTTCCAAAGGTACTGCGATCGATACCTTTGGCTTGCGATAGCAGCTGTACTAGATGACAACTGAAATTTGAAAAAATTTCCAAATTTCCGCCAAGCCCTTAGCATTCATCCGAAATTCCATTTACGCAAACTAACTATGTAACCATAAAAAATTTGATGTTTTTGACTCAATGTTGCAATCATATTTTCCACACAAGATTGTTTAGACCAAATGTGGGTCCCACGCCCATATTTTATTTTCTTAACTTTTCGACCACTAGGTCAAAATGTGCTCGAGTGTCTCGGGACCCAAACCAAAGGTCCACCTAACCTATAATTGATTTTCTAGAGCTGTTGGCATAGTTTGAATTTGCAAACAAGATTATTTTATTGATTTTTTTTCAGGTGGCAATTTGGAACCAGCAAATATTTCAAAATAGAGAATTGGCTCTAAAAACCAAATGAACTGCCCGATAAATGATCTGTCAGAGCTAGCAAGACATAAATGATTTGGCGCTTCTATGGAAAGGCTCTAATGGTGAAAATAAGTAAAAAAATATGGAAAATGATCTAAAAGATCATTATATATTATGAAACATGCTTCTACCTACATATAGAAAAGTTCACAAATGGTAGCTCACACTGTATCTCTTAATAATTATACAAATATAATAATTATATAAGAATATATAAACATAAATATATCAATTAACTAAACATACAAAAAACCCATAAGTAGAATACAAATAGTACAATGTGGTTCAATGCAATGGGATGATAGTGGGATAGTAATATAAGCCACCGAATAACCCTGTATACACCTTCCGAGCTAAATCTTTAAAGACAAGACCAGCAGGGAGTTCAGGGCCTACATACCTTCTTGGCATTTTAATAAACATATTGAGGGCATATATTTATAGTTTCCAAAATAAAAAAACAAGCATCAATTCGCCATTCCCATGTAACCACATATTTAAACCATAATTATAACATTAAAACCATAAGAAAAGCATGGAAAAACATCATCCAACCACAAACAACCAAAACCCCCAACATCTATTTCAAAACCAAAACTATACCACAATAATACCATGAAAAACATTCATTAAATCATGCTTTTAGTTAAACTAATAAAGAGGGAGGAGTAAAATGCCTTAAACACCGAGGAAGACAGAGAGACTCACTCTTGAAAGTGCCTAATCGATTATCTTTGTGAAACCTTAGACTTTTGGGTAAGAGAGGGTTTGAGACAAATTTTAAGAGTATTTGATTGAGAATAATAGGTTAATGAAGCTCCAAAAGATATTTTATGTTGTGGTATTAAAGGGCGTTACATTGGGAAAATGTCTAGAATGCCCCCAATTTAAAAATATGAAAAACTCACAGGTGGGTACGAGTTGACCCTCCAAATCATCACCACATCATAAGACTAGTACCATCAAGTCATCACCAAAACAAAAAGTTGGACACCATATTTTGTCCAACTTACACCTCTCTTGCCCAACTCATCAATAGACTATATGACTAGTATGGTCTAGTCATACCCAAAAAAGAAACCAAAGGGATTGGACACTAGATAATATACGACTCGAGCTACCATTCATACCCTATCCTCACAGCTCTTAGTGAGACACTCGTACTCAAAGCCAAGTTAGTTACTAAGTAAATGATTTTACTAAGGGATTAACTAAATGAATCGTCACCAACCCTAACGACTCGTACCCACAAAACTATAACCACAACAAAAACCCAACTACCCTTTATTGGCCTCCTAAAAAATAAGGTCCTAGACCCATGCCCACACCATACAACTCATATAGTGAGTCATCACAATTAAAGTGTGTCCAATATGCAGGAAATTTCAAAGGGCCAAAACCCTAGTTTTTTCATAATGGGCCTTATGACTCATAGGGTCCAATCATAATCAACACAGAACCTATTTAGGTAAATATTGGACATCCTATGATTTGCACCCAAGGACTCATAAAAATTCCTTATGACTCATAGTGAGCCACTCGTACTCTAAGTAGAACTTAGCTACTTACTTTCTCATTTGGTTGCGACTTGGGTCCTTGGGACCTGTCAAGACTCCCTACAACTCGTAAGGGTAAGTCGTAGTCAAGATAGTAATGATAAAATTTTAAAAATTTTAAAGGACAAAAAACTTGAGTTGTTACACCTCCACACCATAAAAAAACTTAGGCTAAGGAGAGGTTACTTTAAATTATCCTTTAACTAGAGCATACCCTCATGCCCAAACTCTACCTCTACATCAGCCATGAACCTTGCCTTACCCCTGACTAGGGCTCCAATAGTGGGTGCCACATCATACTCATCAATAACTCTAGATCTAGTCCTCACCATTTGTTTAGAAAATAATAGAATATATGTTTAGAATCTTGGGTAATAACCACACATACGATGAGGAATCAAATTAGAGAAGTTTTTCTTAAGTGTGTCCTATAGCCTCTAAATAATAAATATGGACAACAATGTATCGATCCACAGGACTCTATTATAGACCATACTCGTTATCTTAAAAGATTGGTAAACCTAGTGCTCTAATACCAATTTATCATAATCCAAATGTTAAGTTCATAATGGCACCTACCATTACCCAACTTTGGTAGGTAAGACATAAACCCATAGCTGATTTGAAATACAATATAGGAAAAAGAAAAAGTAACTACAAGATTTCTAGAAAAAAGTTAGGCCATAATCATAAATCTAAAATATTTGATTAAAAATACAGCCAGAATGAAAACCTAGTATCATAAGTATAAAGAGCATATAGGAAAATACTTAAAACTTTAATTAACAACAATATCTTAAAAATGCAGGTAAAGACATAAAACATAGAGGAAAGCTGGAACAAGGCTTTGGATAAAGAGCTCACCAAAAATCTAAATTAACTCTCACTTCACAAATTAACCACTGTAGGTTGCACTCGTACTGGGATATGCACTGAAAGGGAACAAGAGAAGGAGTAAGTATGATCCACTTGTAATTAGTAGGTATTATAGGTCAACTGTGCAAAGCATAAAACTAAACAAGTAATGGATACTCTGAGCACGCTTCAACCTACACATTGAAAAGTTCTCAAATAGTAGCCCACACTACATCTCCTAATAATTTTATAAGTATAATTACTATATAAAAATAACTATACAAAAATATATAGAATAAAACTAAACACATGAAAAAACATAAGTAGAATACGAATGATGCAATGACATACAATTAGAAGATAATTAAATAAGTCATCGCATAACCATATATACACCTTTTGAGATAAAGATTTCAAGATAGGACCTATGGGGGGTGGGGGGGTAGCAACCCATATACTTTCACAATCTCAATCAACCTGTTGGAAAGGTCTCATTTAAGGGTTTTACAAAGTTTCTCAATTGACCTTGTTGACAAAGATCTTGGTCATAGATTTTATGAAGTGCATCCTTTTTTTTCAAAAATCAGTGTTGCTTAGTGATAACAATCTCATAAATATGAATGAATGAAATAAGGATGTATTCTTATAACCAAATAAGAATAATGATAATAATCAATTCAATAATGATATAAAAAAGCTCAAAATCTAATTTATATGTCAATATTTCATGATATAAGTCATTGCATGGTACCACTATAATAAATTATCATGTAAGACATTAATAATATCAATCCAAGCACCTCTCTTGGGTATTAATATAACAATAGAGGCATATATTTTCCATTTAACAAGGCGTATAGTATTAATATGATCCCCTCGGGTATCATGATAATTACAAGTCAAATAAATGCACCAATAAGACCTATAATTTCAACTCAAGCCCCCACATGGGCATCACAATAATAATAATAATCTCTCAAGTCAATAATAATATTCATATAAGCCCCCGCATGGGCAACACGATAATAATACTAATCTCAAACATAAAAATCTCATGACTAAATTCCCAACCCATTGCATGCTTTACATGAAAGGTTAACAACCAAACCTAGTCAGAAGAAAGTTATCCATAACCTATCTTAAATCACCAAAACTCAAGCTTGAACCCTTCAATATTGAGACTTTCCTTCACGAGCGGTTACATAACAACATAAATCTCTCAAAAATAGAATCTACACATCATAAGGTGTCAAAAATACCCATATAGGCTATATTTGTTTTTGGTCTACAAGTAGTTTAAAAATTATCTTGAAATCAATAAGGGTTATTTTGTTGGAAAATGGTTAAGACTCGATTTAACTTGAAAACTTAAAGAACTTTCAAAATTTTATCAAAATACAGTTGACACTTTATTTAATTCTAGAAAATTTAGAAAATCTTTTGAAAAATTTCAAGTATTAAAACAACAAAAAGACTTAAGAGAATTTTTTTAGAAAATTATGAGTAAGTAGTTCCTATTAATTCTTTGAGAATATTTGTAAGGCATTTGGGGTACCCATTAACTTGGGGTTGTCTGATATAATTAAAAATAATTTTACTGACTAACTTTGAATAAAATAGTTGCATTTATTAGAAAATAAATTATTATTGCCAAGGGCTCTTCTCTTTTATGTTAGATAAGTAGTTAAATTTGAACGAGTATTCAAAGACACAAACTAAAATCGAGTTTCATAGGAAGATGATTTATACAAAATCATAGCAACTTTACTTTAGGAAAATTCAACTAGATATAAACATGTCCCAAGGATTTAGTGTTAATTACAAATAAATAAGATTATATGAAAATAAAAGGGGCGAGGTAGAACTAAATAATAAAGACCTCATTTAAGCTCGCAATGTCTATCCTAATAGCTAGGGTTTGGCCAATTTTCAATGATCCCTGGTCTCCTTATATTTTTTGCCTGGGAGGTAGTTGAGACATTCGTTGTTGCATAATATGTTTTTGGCCGTTCAGCCCATTTCACCTTCTTCCACTTTTGTGTTCCTATTAATATCTAACAAGGCTAACTTGAAGAGATTTTATTGAGTTTGACTCAGCATGAAAATGGAAATGAGAGATAGGAATCCCGATGGACTCACATATAAACTGCATGCAACATAAATAAAAGAGAATAATTGGAACATGCTTGAAATAATCCAATTTGAACTAACAAATAATTCAAAAAAATCCAACTTTTACAAGAATAATATATAGTAAAATCAAAAAAAACTAATCAAAGATGCTATAACACTATTCAAGAATAGGGTAATTTAATTAAATAAGACCTCCATTTCTATTCTCCATTAGAAACAAACCAACAAATGATGCACTAATCACTAAAAGTTTGAGATGTCCCAAAATTTAGAATATTCGTAGTACAGACCATCCTTATCACGCATAGACATAAGGAAAGAGAGAAATCTGGGTGGAAAAGGATTTGTTGGAATTTTGGGTTTTGCTGGGTGGAGTTTTGTTGGTCTGTTGTTGCTATTATTTTTTGATTGATGTTACTGAAGCATTTTACGAGCTATGTGGGCTGGTTCGAGTAGAATATAGGTGGGTTGGGTTTAGTAGTATATGGATTTGGGATTTTAGAATTAGTCTTTTTAAAATATTACCCAAACAGGTTAGGACCTTAATCAATTTATTTAAATTTAAATCAAATTAAAAAATAATTGGACAATTGCATTGTAATTGTGGCTAAACTAATTGAAACTATTTTCAAATTTAATAAATTGACCTAATTAAATAATAATTTGAGATGAATTATTAACTATTTTAATTCCGAGCTTCTCAAATTAATAAATCAAGTGAACATTTTGCAAATAATTCATTTTTATTGACAAAATATATTTAATTCAAGATTTATCTTGTTTGAACCTATTTTCAAGACGAGTCTCAATTGGATACTGATTTTTTACTAAAATAATTGTTTAAGTAATAAAAATTACATGATCTCATATATATGAATATGATAGTGTATAGTAATCACCCAAGTAAAAAAATTATTCCAAGATAATTTTTGAAATTCCTTATCTGGTAAAACCAACATCTTGATTTTATATAAAACTTAAGAAACTCAAAATTAAATCAAGTCATGGAGGAAAAAAACTAGGTTTCAACATTGTCCTGCCTTTTGGGTAGGATGAATGTAAGTAACACTATCATAGATTAATTTTTTAAGGCGGTTGGTATTTGTAAAAATTTTGAGGAGTTATTACCCAACCCTGGTGTCATATTTCCTATATATTTTAGGTTATATGATAATTTAGACTACTTTTAGTTCACAATTATTGATTTATAAGTACAGTTTTCAAAGAATTCATAAGCTATCGTAATTCTAAATTTTTGGAGAGACAAGAAGGCTCATGAATGAGGAAATTGGCAGAGTTTGGAATGCAGTCAAGATTTTAACACATACCCCATTTTATATATCCCTGAAACTCGGGAAATTAGACTACCTGGAATTCAACTCAATCGATGAAAAAATTAGTCTTTCATGCTAAGATGACTTTTTGCTTAGGATGGGTGATGAACAATTGAGCTAGGCAAAAAGGCTTGTAATCACCTCTATAAAAAAATGTGGGGCCCTCACACCTAAAAAATATGAGATGCATGGTCATAGTTTGCAAAACTCCCTAAAATAATAGGTGTATGTTAACCAGATTTGAAGAAATGGAAAGTTGAATCCAGTGTAAGTTTAGAAATACTCTTGATCCAAAACATAAATTGGAAGTATCATAAAATAGCCACATACCTTCTAATAGGTGTATCATTTGATGGTGGTGGAAATCATTCTTTATCTCACATCCAAAGAGTCTGATATCCTTTTTTGGACTATGTCCTTATTTATTACTAGGAAAAAGTTTCCACATTCTTTTGCATCCACTTTGAATTTGTTTTCACTAGTGGCTTTGGTTAAAGATTTCTTCCTTCTTAAATTTTGTTGACAAAATCTTGGAACAATATTGGTTAAATATTGAACAAATGCTTTCTTCAACTCAGCTCTGCATTGTGCTATATCCGTTCTGGTGGAGTCCTCATCATACTCTATATATGATACTTTATTTCATATATTTTTATTATAAATCAGTGATTTTGGTTTGAGAATTTCATCCTCTTAGGCGCTCTAAACAAAATTTAAAATATGAATATAGGTAGAAAATGTAATTCACAAAGGGTAGTTCATTCTTTCACCATTCCTTCGCGTGGGTTGATTTCCAAAATAGTCATCCTTTCTCATACCCATTTTTGAAGATAAAATTTTTTTCAATTGTTAACATTATTACTTTTTTGGTTTTTGGATATGATGGCTCTCTTGGAAATTGAAGATTTATCAAAATAGGGTAACCCCTTTCATTCATTGACAATATTTTGGGTAGAACCGTCCCTGTAATAGTTATATGGCCTTAAGTAAGTCTTGGGCATCATCTATATGAATATTACATACAAATAAACCTCATATTTTCAATCTTCAAGTAATCTTTCCCATCACCTGATGTTGTACACAAGGTGGCTTACATATATCCTTTAGGTTGCCAATTTTTAGGTAATCTCACACATTATCCAATCTTGGATAAGAGATGACTTATAGATTTTTCTCAAAATATATAGCTTTCAAGTACTTCAGTAGATCATCCAACCATAGGTAAAATGTAGCCTATAGATGTCCCTTAAATTATCAGTCTTTAGATAATCTTGTACATGATCAACCTTGGATATGGCGCGACTTATAGAAACCCCTCAGACTGGCAATTTTTTATAATCTGGTAGTAAAAATGTTGTTATGGCTTATGGATGACCCTCGATTACCGACCTTTACATAATCTTGTACACTATCATGCCTCGGACAACTCTACTTATATATGACCATTAGATTGTAAGCTTTTAGGATATCCAGTACGTCATCCTTTTTTAGATAGTGACTTACAGACATCTTTTGGAACGCATACTTCTTTAATTGTAATGAGTGTCAACCTCTTCGTCTTTTCACATTATAACAAACTATTTTGGAAATCCATATTATAATTTTTTTGGTGTTGACAGGCTTGTAATAACTCTACAATATTAATAAGTGTCAACCTCTTTTGTATTTGATGTAATATGATAGCCTCTTTCGGTGATCCACATCATTCTCATTCGATATTAATATGGATTTTCTTCCCCTTAAGTATTTATAATTGTCAACCTCTTTTAGATTTGGCCTAATATGGTAGCCTCTTTCGGTGATCAATATCATCATTTTTTTATATTCACATGGCTTTGTCATTCCGCTTTGGTATTAACAAATGTCAATCCCTTTCAGAATTAATGCTATATGGTAGTCTCTTTTGGTGATACATGTCATGTTTTTATGGTATTGACATGGCCTTGTCATCCTTCTTCAATATTGACAAGTGTCAGCCTCTTTTAATTTTGATGTGATATGGTAACCTCTTTCAGCAATCCATGCCATCCTCTTTCCATATTGACATTGCTTTGTCATCCCCATTTTATATTGAAAAACATCTACCTCTTTTGAATTTGATACAATGCAGAAGTCCTGTTCAAAATTCTATTTAATATCTACTCCTCTGTGTATACCTGCACACCAGGTAAATATTTAGTAGACACAATGTCACTTTTGATAGCGACTCCAGTCAGATTTTTAGAAATCTTTTAAAAAGTATTCAAAATATAAATGACTTTGTTTGGCAAATTTCATCCTTTCTTAAGATGAATATCTAAACAAGAAGTAATTTTGGAGGCAAATGAATGGATGAATCCCATTTCTAAGGACAACTATAAATACCACTTCTGAATTTTATATGTTTGGTTTGATCCATGGTGGATTGGAGGAGGATGTCTTTAGTCTCCTTATTGGATGATCTCTTTGACTGCTCTTTTTGTTAACTCTTTTGCATGTACCTGTACTGAAGGTAATTGGTTAATAGACATAATGTTGCTTTTTCTAGAAACCACAATAAAATTTAACAGAAGTTTTACGTGAAATATTCATAACATAATGTGCACAACATTATTTTCCATACACAACCCTTTTTCATAGTGGAATAAATAAATAACAGATCTTTTAAATTTAGTGACCGATTGAATCCTATCTTTGTGGAAAATGACAAACCAATTTTTAACATCAAGTGTTCATTTCAATCCTATAATTTCTTATAAATTTGAGAAGGATTTTACTGTTCACTCTTCATACATTGATCACTACAATCCTAGAGAGATCATTAGTTTTGAAAGCTCTGTTGCTTTTAGCTCTTTTCCAGTGTCTTGGATTTTCTTTGCCAATTATGGATATTAAGGGATACGCTGAACAATTGGAGTCTTTTGCTGATCCAGTTCATTCTTGGCACAACCGACATCTATAGAAAACTGTTAGTTTTGATGAAAATGATTTGTGTTGAACTCGTTCTACCTTTTACTCCTTTCTTTCCATTCTTTTGGTGCTCATGTCATGACCAGATTTACGTGTCATGATGGTACCTTCTCTACCCCACCAGTAGGTAAGACAAACCATATCCCAGAGATAGATGCAATGGATTAACTTTGTGGGAAAATGGCCTAAAAGCCAAAAATGAACATTTAAGATTCAAATAGCAATAATACGGTCATAAAAGTCTAATAGATAGATAGAAACCAACAAATATCCCAAGACTCTATAATGTCGATAGAAGAACTACTATAATAAACTATGAGTATTGAATAGTCAAATACAATTTGTCTCTAAATGAAAGACTAGACATAGAAAAATAGAAGGAAAAAAGGTAACTCAAACTCTAAGAGCTCACCTAATCACTAAAAATCGACTCCACATTAAGTCTAATCAGCAATGACAACTAGTACTCAGATCTACACCAAAAAGGTACAGGCATGTATAATTACCAAAACCATGGGTACTCAGTAGGCATCGTTGACCGACTAAGCTAAATAATAATATAAATATAATAAGATACAAGATAAATTAAGCTAAGTTAGATAAAAGGGGGAAACCTTAAAATAAGCTCTGAAACCGTTGTGCATAGATAAATAAATCCATACAAGCTAATAACATAAAGATCATACCATTACAACTACAACATTAGCCCCCATAAGCCAATGTATAGAAAAATAGCACAACATAGACCCACATAAGCCTGGAGGGTACAATCAAAATCATAATTTATCAAGTATCATGACATAACCAACAATCTATTCGAACCACATTATCTCATAAATAAATCCCAATGCCGGGATAGAACCAAAAATCAATAGCATCATCATTATTATTATTATAAATTTTCTGGGACTTAAACCGAAACTCATATCATCAATACCATCAGCAATTGTCGGACTTGAACCGTAACCCATATTTATAAACTATATCAATGAACCATAATGGTGATCCACTTAGACAAGTAAACCCAATTGATTATACTAATAAATCATATCTATAAAACATTCCCATACTCATATCTATTCATCGAACCAAGAATCATAACCACAAGTCTCATCCATAATAACATCGATAAGCCATATTATTAGCCATATGTGGAATCCATATCAATACTAATATTCATAAGCAATACTATTAAGCATATATCGTATTCATACTAATAGCAATATCTATAGTCCATCCATCATATCTATAAGTCGTTAATCGTATCTATAAATAACATCATACTTATGATCCATGTCATATCCATAAGCTATATTATATGTATGCATAAGCCATAATATATATTAATATATGCCATATCATATCCATAAGCCATTTATATATATACATACGCCATATTATTTATGTATTCCATATAATATATGTAAGCCACATCATACCTATAATCCATATTGTATATATAAAAAGGACATCTCGGTGCACTAAAGCTACTGCTATGCGCGGTGTCCGGGGAAGGGCCCCACCACAAGGGTGTATCCTACACAGCCTTACCTTGTATTTCTACCAGACGCTGTTTCCAAGACTTGAACCCGTGACCTCCTGGTCACATAGCAGCAACTTTACCATATTGTATATATACATAAGCCATAATATATATATATATATACATATATACGATATCATGCCCATAATCCATATAGATAAATACATAAGCCATATCATATATGTGAGCTATATCATATTCATAAGTCATAAACCTTCAATCATGCTGAAATCTATAACATTAAGCATATCAATAGGCCATGTTTTTAATCATATTCAAAACCCATACCAATAATCCCATGAATAAGCCATAAATCATACTTATAAATTACATCCTTAATCATACATATGAGCAATATCGTTAGCAACACTGGAAATTAGCACCAATCCTTCAATATCCAACTAATATATTCAATAATTATATTCAACCTCCTTAAGCATCAAACCTACCACCAATAAGAGTATATCATGCGTAAATGAGTCTACAAGGCTATCACAAGTCTTGGCCTAAGGTAGGCCGGGGGCCCACTTCTAATCCCTGAAAAACCACTTAGGCAACTTCTACCATAGACTACACTAAGGTATCTAAGATCATTCCTAGATGTTAAGCATACCATAAATAGCCCTAGGATAGTAATCCTTACCAAAAATGAATAACTAAGGCAATTCTACCTAGAACAATAACAACTAAAGCAATTCCCTTGAGAAACTAAGGACAATTATACTCTAACATGAATAACTAGGAAAATCTCACCTACCTTGAATTATTAAAACATTTCCATTCAAAACATATACCTCAAAACTCAATCCATATAAGCCATGAATAACTATGCTAACTACTCTAAGTCTTTGATTTCAAGATAGCCTAATGACCAAATTAAACCAAATACTCTCATTCATAATTCCAACACCTAAATCCCACCCCATATCTAGAGTAATATCATAATAATACTATGAGATATTTCAATCTATGAAGAAGGTAAACCTACCCTTCCTGGGCGCCGAAGAAAGCTCAAAAAATCCGCTAAATCACAAATTTCCCATTCTGAAAATATCTGCAAGTTGCCTCTCTATCAAAATCATAATCTACTCATCAAAATAACAATGATGATACCCATTTTGCATTATTTTTCTTCAGGTCCAAATTATGTAAAAATCCCACATGGGTCCTATTTAGGAAAATCTCATTTTTGAAAACCAACTCAACGTCCCTATATACTCAAGGATTTACCCTAAAAATGGTTGAATTCTGAGCTATAATGGTGCTAAAATCAAGTCACCAATCTTTTATATATTTTATATAGAAATGGAGAAATTAACCATAAAAATAATGGAATCTTAGCATAAATTTGAAGGTGAATTGCGTAAATAATCCTTATCCAAGCTTAAAAATCACCCACAAATGTTATCCCAAGCTTTCCCACTTTTTAGGGTTTAAGATTTTAGAGAATGGATGAGAAATGTTGAAAAATAGGCTAAATGGGGTATTTATACCCTTTCCAACTACACGGGTATCGCTTAGGTGAGCTTTGGGTTACTTATGCGGTACCTGGCCCTGGCACAGATATCACTTGACCAATAAGCCTATCACTTATGTGATATTTGGTTATCTGAGTAGGTGTCACTTATACGACAATAGTATCACTTATGCAATACGTGTTCTACTAACAAGAGGATTGCTTAAGCATTACAAGCATCATGCACGTGATACTTGCTACTAGTTGGCAGATCTCATAACCAATCAAAGGCATCACAGCGACAATGCACCAGCACCAGTTGAGACTTGAAAGTCTCGGTCAACCCCTCAAGATTCATGTGGAATCTCATATACATAAATTGACTATGCTACACTATCAAATTCAATATTTCTGACTAAATGGCACAGTCGAAACTTCCATCCAAGGCTATTTTAATAAAAAGTGGATCCCAACTATTTTTCTTAACTTCTGACCAAAAGCTTAAAATGAGCCTGCGAGTCTCAAGACCCAAACCAAGGGTCCACTTCAACTAAAATCTACATTACAGAGCTATTGGAACAATCAGAATTGGCATACAAAGTCATTTCACTAGAGTTTTTGCTAGATAGCCAATTTGAATTAGTAAAGACTTCAAAACATAGAATTGGCTCTAAAAACTAAACGAACTACTCGGTAACTAAGATATTAGTTGTAGCAAGTCATTAATGGCTTGAGGAATCTATACAAAAGATCTAAACGATAAAAATAAGCTGAAATACAAACAATTACCCGAAGGGTCATTACAATATCCATTACTAAAAGAAACTTTTTTCGCCAAAGTAAAGATTTAGGATATTCCTGAAGCCTTAAATAGGTGAGGTTAGTGGGTCTACATCTGACTCTCGATCTCCTAAGTAGCCTCTTCTACTGGGAAGTGCCTCCACTAAACCTTAACTACTCAAATCACTCAAGTGTATCACTATTTGGCATCACTAGCCAAAATAAGAACAAGATCATCCATGAAAGTCAAACACTTATCCAACTAAACTGAGTCCCATAAGGGCAATGATGTCAAATAAAGCTCACACATTGGCAACACACAATATTAGATATCATTTGTTAACAACAAGAGAATATAATCCCCTACTCGGACATAAAATAATAATAATAATCTCAAAATATAAACTCCATAGTTATTTTCCCAATCCATATCATGACTAACTTGTTGATTAACTACCCACCTCAATCTAAAAGAAGTTAATCCATAACCTACCTCTAAATAATGAAATCCAAGGCTAAAGTAATTAAACAAGGAGTTTTCCCCTTTAAGACCCCAAAAATCCAAGACAATATTAGAACCATACTTCAAGTATATGAAAAAATCAAAAACCATGTTTTGATAGTTTTATTAGTGATTTAAATACATATTAACGTCACAAATAGCTCCAAGCTTATAGACAAGTTAAAATATCCTTTAGTGATTAAATTGTTGTGAAGAATATAACTATAGTCAGCTTTAAATGAGCATAACTTTTGGATTACTAAGAATATTTGCGATAAAGACCCACCACTAGATAGATAATTGAATTGGATTTCCAAATCCACCAATTTCATCTTAATCTAATAACAGAGTAAAATGTTATGGCAAAATTACCGAAGCACTATCAAAGTTGTTAGTGACAACGACTCTGATAATGACTCATTGTCAAATATAATGGGTTGTCACAGGGAGTTGTTACCATGGAAATAGGGGACAAATTTGGGTCATCTAAATATTACTCAAGAAACGATTCGTAGCCAGATATAACAAGATATTACCATAGTCATCGGGACTGCTTCTAAGAGTTTTTCAAACTATTTTTAAGGGTTTTTTTTTGTCTTTTCCCAATCTTTTAACTCTAAAAATATGTATTTTAAGCTATTATAATGTTGAATATAAATCCTAAACAACTATAAATCCCTAATTCTCAATGCAACACATGAATTACTCAAGAAACATGTGATTTTCCACTCTTCCAATGCAACAAAATTAGGGTTCTTCATCTCCAAGTTCAAATCCTCAGAGCTTCATTTCAAGAATTAAAAGTAATCAGGTATGTGGGTATTAAATGAGGATATTCTTTCATCCTCATGCCCAAATTATTATTTTTGTTAATGAATTTTATGATCTTCATAAACTAGGGTTTTACCCAATTATTACTCAAAGCTTAAATTCAAAGCTTAAATTCATTCTCTGTGATATATTTATCATTCATAAGCATGTTTTAATGATTATTCCTGATTTTCTAGGCCCATATTATATCATTCATGTTATTATCAAATCCATGCATGATATACATGATATTAATTTTTGATCATATGATCAAGCTATGTGAGATTTATCAGTTTCAAGACTATTAAGCACTATTTATCATGATTTTGTGGATTTCATTCCATATTAGTTGACACACCAATTTTTCCCATAAAAATTTAGTATTTTTGCATACTTAAAATTATGAACCTTTGGTATGTTGGTAAATTCGTGATTTTGGAATTGAGTTATGAAACTTTTTATTATATTTAGATCATAGAATTTGTATTGTTTAGTCACATTATTCAGAGCTGGTGGGTTATGGACACCCAATATCTAGGGATTCATGCATATATCAGTTTTCATGATTAGAGCTCTTCAGATTATCCATTGTTGATATTCCAGAATAAAATTATAATGGACAATACAGTTTTCAATGTCATTTAGTTAGGAGTAGTACTTAGCATCGAGTGAATGTAGGGATGAAGGATCATCATCAGTTTAGGCTTGAGATGTCCGACCTGAGACTATCCTCTTATTATAATACTGTGTTCAGATTCACAAGTAACCCCAAGCTAAACCATGGCTTGGAAAACACTACGACTACTAAAAGATATAATAAAATTTTGGGTGGAAGCTAAACTAAAATAAATAATTATCAAAATAGTCATAGTGAAATACTAAAAATCAACCAAAGCTCGATATAAGAGTGACATCTGTTTGACTATTTGGAAGCCTATAAATCATGATGAGCTATTGGGGCGGGTCCTTAACTAACTCTGATTGGCTGAAATAAATAAAAATACTAAAAATAAACAAATAAAGACCAGTTATCTACTGAAGAGGACTCACAAAGGCTACAGCTGAGCAGAATTAAAATGTGCTAAGTGCGGTTTAGATACTGAGCATCTAAATCTATATCATGAAACAATACATCACAAAAAAGTATGCTATCAGTACTTTAAATGTACTGAGTATGAAGGATGGAAAAACTAACTGGCATAAACTGAACATGGATGCACATAAACATGATAATCTAAATTCAAGATCGAACATAATAACATGTACTGAATAAGGCGTATATCTGGAAGCAAGGTCATGTAAAGTCTGAAGCTAAAACACAAACTAGTATCATAAACTGAGGACTTTAGGATCAAAATGTAATTGGGATACCCCAATCTGAGAAAAAACTAGGGCCAAACCTGCAACCATAGTTGGAAAGGTGTCAGTACCTTACCAATGGTACCAATACTGGCTGGCATACATCCACAAAACTGATGTTCCTAAAGACTAGGGTGTCAAGTCTAAAATTATGGGTGACCCCTTATAACCAATGTTGGAGCCATAATTCTGGAAATTAGGGACTGCTACTAATAGTCTCAAGCCTAATTAAAAGGTGGGCCTCCATCCCTACATTCACTCAGTGCTAAGTACTACTCCCAAGTGAATGACACTAGAGTATAATTTCATACATGAACTTATAACGGATATGCTCAGTCATGGAATTCTTTACATAACAATGCTTGTATAAATCTAAACTACTCAATAAAATATAAGCTGATAGATATAATTAAATTTTTAGGTATAGGGTGTTCATAACCCACCAGCTCTACATATGTTTACATTAAGGATGTTAAGGGGAAATTCACAATTTAAACCCATGAACTCAACAATATGTCATGATAAGAGAATTTATCGTTTCAAACATGGAAGATGCTATTTTAGTAGGGAAAACATTTATTCATGGTTTTTATGGTTTTATTTCAGAATAAACTAAAGAGTTTAAAGAAAACTCATATTTGACCTCAAACCTAACTTGAGGGGAAATGTACTTGAGAATTGGGGTGCCTTTGGGACTCAATGGGTGTAAAGAACCCATTGATTAAATCACAAATACCTAGACTAAATTTCTTGGGGAATAGGTTAGAACCTGTGCTTTAACTTGGAGAACCCTAGTTTGCTTTAGAATAGAAGAAAATTACTTTTTTTTATCTAAGCATAGTAATTTTTTAGTTTATGAAGTGTTAGGGTAATTTAAGCCCTAAAGAACTGATATTAGAGTTCCAAAACAATGTGGGTTTGGGGTTAAAAGGATGGGAAAATACCAAAATTCCCTTCTTAAAATTGTGTAGGTATTTTTAGTTCCAGTCATCAGGGCTCACATCACGACTCTCAACGACTGGTCACGAGTCATAGTTTGAGTTGTGACATGAGGTTCTGAGGTCTGAGCCTTTATATTATAATCAAGACCTTCCTCTCCTAATGACTCATTTAGATCTGATCACGAGTCATACGGTAGAATTGCTATCCCTGGGCTGAAATTTGGCGGTCTCAATGTTGTGAAAATGACTTCCACATAACGACTTATTGTATTTATAAAAATTCATTACTTGAATCATCGTCACTGGGAATTTAATAGTCCCTCGGGATATTTTCATAAATTTTTTTTTACGATGTTGGATTTAGGCTAGACTTGCGGCATTAGAAAGCAATTTTAATGGTATATCTTTAGATGGGTAGATATTGAAAATTGGGGCATTATAATATCTCCTCCTTAGAACCATTCATCCTCGAATGAAACTAACTAAGTTGAGAGGCTAGGGGAAAAATTGAAACTTTGCCTTGAACACTTATGAGTCGAGTCATGAACTGATGCTTGAATTTATGACTAGTACATAAATTGAACTAAACTTAGGAATGCATGCCATGACACGAGAATATCTGGATTTCCTGAGATATAAACAAAAGAATTAACTAATTAAGGAAACTATTACCTTATGTTGGGACTAGGTTCGAATAAAAAAGGTGGGAGTACTTGGTCATCATACCCACCTTCGTTTCCCAAGTATCTCTCTCAACTAATTGATTTCTCCACACAACCTTTACTAAAGTAACCTTTTTATTCCTCATCCTACGAATCTAATGATCAAGGATCTCAACTAGGACTTATTCATAAGAGGGGGAATTTTCCACGATAATCCTTTCTACAAGCACTATTGATGTTGGGTCTCCAAGGCATTTCCTCAACAAGGAGACATAGAACATTGGGTGTACTAATTCTAACTCTATAGGCAACTTAACTCACATGCTAACTTTCCATACCATCTCAAAATCTTAGAGGGACCAACATAATGAGGATTAAGCTTCCCTTTCTTATCACATATCTTTACCCTTTTCATAGGAGAAATTTCCAAGTAAAAAAAATCACCAACATCAAACTCAAGCTACCTTCTCCTTATGTCTGCATAGGAATTCTAATAGCTTTGGGCCATTTTCAGCCTTTTTATAATCAGTGGAACCTTCTCCATCACTTAATGTACTGAATCTAGCCCTATCAATATAGCTTTGCCAACCTCAAACCAACCAATAGGAGACTTACACTTTCTACCATAAAGCACTTTAAACAGAGCCATCCAAGTACTGGTGTGATAGCTGTTACTATAGGAAAACACAATCAAAGGCAAATCATCATCCTAAGTATCCTTTAAATTGATTACACACTCTTAATTTGTCCTCTAAAGTCTCAACAGTCCTCTCTACCTGACCATCTGTCAGTGGGTGAAAAGTTGTGCGAAGGTGAACTTAGTACCAAGACCCTTTGTCTACCAAAAATAAGAGGTAAACTGGGTACATCTGTCTGAAATAATGGTTGAAGGGACTCCATGTAATTTCACCAACTCCCTAAATTAGAGTCTAGCATAAACTTCAGCTAAGTCAAAAGTATTAACTGGCAAGAAATGAGTTGACTTAGTCATTTGGTCCTCAATAACCCAAATGGAATCATGCTGACAATGAGTACGTGGCAACCTATAATGAAGTTCATATTTACCACTTCCCACTTCCAAGTGATATGCCATGAATTTATAGAAATTTTGATGCTTTAAAATATGAGAATATGCATGTACTTAAGGCTATTTTATCAGATTTGATTTTTTTTTGAGTGTTTTGCAGGAAATTACATTTTTTGATACTAAATTCAAGAAAAAGACAAAAGTGATTTTTGGCCACTTATTTGGTCATTTTTGATGTATGTGGAACTTACCGGGTGTAGTTGACCTATTTACATATCATAAGTTGAAATACAGAGGCTCAGAAGCAAGAAGAAAGAAGTGATTAGGGTAATTGGCAGCTCTGACAGTTCTTCAGTAATTTGGCCATAACTTTTCACCCTAATATTGGATTAAGGAAAAATTTATATCATTAGAAAGATAATTTAATTATCTATCTTATGGCGGGGATTTGGAACTTATCTATGCTTACTTTTGGAATGCATTTAGTACTTGAGGACTGTATGTGAATAAGGTAAGTTCCAAAAGTCCAAAATCCAGAGAGTGAATAGTGCGGGAAGATTTTCTGGCACTTACCTGGGTCCACATACGAACCACATATGGCATATGTAGATCGCATGTGGCCAAGTAAGTGGCATTGACCTCAACTTTTCTAAAACATTCCAAAATCATTTCCGAGGGTTTCAATGTATCCCAGTGACACTTCGATGATGTTTTTAAGTCTTATTATGTACGGTTAGTTAAGTTTTTCAATTTTTGTTAGGATTTGTTTCTAGGGTTTGTTGTAATTTATAAATACCCTTTAGTCTTTGTATTCATTATTGATATTCACATATTAAGGGAATTTAGAGAGAGGACCTTTGGGCTATGTTCATAAACATCTTATAGTCCTTGGTTTATTTTTGGATTTGTTTTTCAATTTAAGATTTTGTGTTTTCTTCTTTCAATAGTGTGAGATTAATTCTATGATTTTGTCTGTGAATCCCATGAATTATCTTACAACTATGATGGCTAATTCGCTTAGCTAGGGTTGTGGGAACTTTGGCGGATTAACAAAGTAAAGAAAATGTCAAGTCATTCAAGATAAAAATCCTTGCGTGTATTGTGATTTTGTTTGCTTAAATTTCTATCTTAACGGTGTCAAACTGTAGGATCCTACCTCTATTCTCTAAAAATCTGAGAGGGATGTAGAGATTTGGAAATAAAATCACAATAGTGATTCGGTATCAGCTGCCAAAATAAGCGCACCTTTATTATCTTCTTAAGATAGTTAAGTCCCATCAAATCAACTTGAGACCGAGAGGAGATAGTTGAAACTAGGGTCCAAGTCAAGAATTAGTAAGGCGACACTTTGATATTTAGAGAAGATGGGTGAAATTTATCAAATGTAGTTGAGAGCTGATTGGTGATGCATAACTTGTCAAATTTTGTATCACGGTAACGAAATAGTTTGATAGTGCATGATAAATCTGCAGAGTTGAGAAGTCAGGGGGGACACAAGCCTAGTGTTCTTCTTAGTTTGATTACAACCAAAATCATCCAAGCCTTGTTCCTTTTTCTAGTTACTACAAATCCCTCTTTTTACTTTTCCACGCTGCCTGGCGATTTTAACAAGTTCGAGACAAATTTTTAGCCAATTCCTTATGGGATTGACTCCATCCTAGTTAGGTTACTATATTTTGATAGTGACTACTTTATCCTTCTAAGGAGGGGTAGGTATCACGGCTGGGGAATAAAATTTTGGAGTTCTTGATTGAAATTGTTGGAGTTATCAGGTTTTATTTTATTTTGTTTTGATAGTTTTGTTGCCCACCCTTCTTGAGATGACATCCTATACAGAGGACGTATGGAGTGGTGATGACTCCTTATTTATTGATTCTTTTTCTTTTGATATGGTGCATTATTGCAGGAGCGAGATTAATATACTATTAAAATATAATAAGAGTATTATTGACACATTAACTCTCCTGGAAAAAGAAAATTGTAATGCCCCGTAAAATCCTCTTCCAGTCTGAGCCTTAGAGCGTATTTGGTAAAGCGAAAATCTGACTCAAAATATTTCGAAAATATCCTCCCAAGTATAAAATACTTTGAATCATGTGGGAATATATTTGATAATGAATTCATATCATAGAGGTCCCCTAACCTATGGACGAGTTGAAAACTTTCCTATCGTTCAAGTTTTAGTGACCGTCAAAATTTGGGTCAACTTCAATCAACCATAACTCGTTGTATATGCATAACTGAATATATTTCTATATATTAAATGAAATATCTTTGAATTATCTTTCCAACGATACCAATTTCGCCTAAATCCGATATCAGAGCAAAGAGTTATGCCCATTTTACTCCAGCATGTCAAGCTGGAAAATGGTGACGGCGTTTCTAACGGGCTATCACGTTTCTGACGACCATTTTGACGACGTCATCACATTTTGATGGCATTTCTAACAACTTCATCATCCTTGGGCAGAAAATCACTAATTGGAACCCTTTTGTGACGACCATTCGTGACGGCCTATCACGGATCTGACGGCCTGTCACGGATGGCGTCAAGAACATTTTTTTTAGCAATTCAAGGACATTTTTGCAAGGGTATTTTGGTCATTTTCCACTTTTTTTGAGCCTCTACAAATATGATGAACCCTCATTCAAACCCTAATTTCTCCATTTCTCTTCCAATTCTCTAAAGAGAGAATATCTAGGGTTTCAATTCAAGAACCTTAATCCTCCAAAATTCATCGATAAATCTTCAAGTTTTCTTCAAGAATCAAGTTCCTCATAGTGTGGGCTTCAAAATTTTTTTCATTTCAAGTGTGGATAAAGTTTCAAGCACTAAAGTTCATCCAATTTCAAAGGTTAAGGTATGTAGATGTTGATTCTTGGGTCTCTTTTATCCAAGAACCCTTTCTAAAATTAAAAGATTTTTATGTTTATGAGTTGTTAATGATTTCTATGACTTAAAATGGATGTTTAATGAGTTGTTCAGTTTTTATTTATGTTTTCCTACAAAATTTATGAGCTTTGACCCTAGTATGTGGAATTCATATGATGTTTGTGATAAACCCTCTTGAAGTTGTTTTTCCATGTGATGTGTTCATGACTTTTGGGTGTAGAAATGGTTGAATAAGTGAAGAACGTTCCCCATAGGTTTGATAAAGAGCTTAGGTGAAGCATAAGGGCCACAATAGTATATTGAATAGGGAACCCCAAATTGTGAGCTAGTCCATGCATGCCTTAGTGAGTGAAATGTGCCAAGATAGCATGAAATCCCCAAGTACGTGTAAAATCGGTCATGTCTAATGGTTGTTGAAAGACCCTAGTGAACAATTTGAGATATGATGGTTGTAAATTCCCCAATTTTGTGCTCATTGATATATGCTAAGTTTTTAATACATGTCAAGTGGTTAGCAAGTAAATAGTGATGTGTTAGTATGAAGTTTCCCCCAAATCAAGTGATATCCAAATACATAACAAGACCGATATAGGTATGAAGTACTTGATGTAAAATCTCATTGAATGGGGTATAATCCAATAGCATGTCTTCCCTAGGCTAGTATATGATAGTGAAACGATATTTATGATTCTTAAAGGTTTGGAGTGACCCTTTGGTTGCAGTGATGATGAATAGAGGTCTACGTTTCCTAAATGCTTAATGTGATGTCCTAAGGATCTTGAGAGGGAAAGTATGTTATGGTGCCCAACTACTTGAAGTAATTATTTAACGATTGTGATAATACATGAACGATTGTAATTATGAATGAATACTTGTAATGATGAATAAATGATTGTAGTGATGAATGGATGACCGTGATTATGCATGAATGATCTGTGATGAAGAATAATTATGTCTTACTTTTATGTTGTCGAGTCCTGGGGGTATTTATACCCAAAAATAGAGTTGTTGTCTAGAGCTCATGTCAGTTTCTCGATAATTCCAATTAAGCCATGATTCTTAGAACTTAGTACACTATAGAACTCTGTATCCTAAGAGAAGTGCTAAGCTTAATAAAGCTCAGTAATCTCAGTTATCTCTGTATCGCTAGTAATCTAGCCTCAGACCTATAATAAACTTAGTTCTAATAGCATTTAATTCATCAAATCCTAATCTCAAAATATATTTGAGTAATCTATTCAAGCTCTGTATCATCAATCAGATACCATGATTCGATATCTTTTCCGTCAGATACGAAACCAAGTAATCTTAGCGTAACTCAGTCATACCTTTTGAGTAATATGATCAGTGTCAGATTCAGTTCAACAAGTTTTCAGTTGAGAATTTAGTTCTTAGATTTTCAATTGGGAGTAGAAACTAGCACCAAGCGAGCTCAAGGAGGGGATCTCACCTACTAGTACAGGGTGTGATTCTTAGAAGCAATCTTTATGCTCCAGAACTATGTAGCCAGCATAGGTTGATACATCACACCTATTAGTTGAGGGTGGATGAGAGACATCATACCTACTAGATGAGGGTAGATGAGGTGGCTTGACCTACTAGATGAGGGCTCGATTGTTCTCGTTTGAGGACCTGCTAGATGAGGGTTACATAGATTTTTCTTTACTAGTGGTACAGTAATGAAACCCTTCCAATTGGGGCACAAGTTGGACCCCACCTGTGGTAGGTCAAGGTATATCGGTTAAGTGACTACTTCCCACAGTTTCAGTTTCAGATTGAGTCTCAGTTTTAGATCAGTCTTTAGAAATTAGGACTGTCAGATACAGTCATCTATCATTGTGAGGAACTCAGATAGTTCCATTGATTTATAGACCATTCCACATATAGACTTGGTCTCACATATAGTTATTTAATATCATATTCAGATATACCGTCAGACAGGCTTGATCACAGTATCAGATTTCTATTGAGTATTCTGGTTGTTACATTTAGATATAATCCTATTTCTTATCATTGATAAAGCTTCTGAAATCATCTGTTAGAAAGGTTGATCTCTAATCCTATCAGTTGAAAGCAGTAAGTCTAAGAATTCAATCATTGATGTAAGAACATCCAGATCCTCAGTTATCAGTATCAGATGAGTCAGTGATTCAGTATCTCAGTATCAGTAGTGAGTTCAGTCTGCAGTAAAGTGGTATCTGAGTTGTGTTATCTAGACTTTTGATAATTATGTTCATGTTATGTATATTTATGTATGTGTTCTCAAGCGGCATTTTCATGATTATTCAGTTTAGATATTGCACATGCATGAACCCTTGTATTAGCCTACCCCATCTACATACTCGGTACATTTTTGTACTGATGTATTTGTGCTATGGTGTTTTATTTGAAACCATAGGTTTAGAAGTATAGGATCCAGTTTATCTTCAGCAGTTTGGTCCCAGTCAGCCGGAGTAGCAGTGAGTCCTCTTCTTTTGAGGACGAGTGTCAGTTTACTACTATTGTTTCAGACTTTGTTTATTTTCTGTTGACAGAGTTAGTTGGGGACATATCCCATCAACGCCGCATTTCAGACAGTTAGAGGCTTTTCAGACGGATGTATTAGTATTCAGTTTTCAGCTTTGAGTATGTATAGATGTGTTGAACCTTATGGAAAGATTCCATATTTTTTCAGATATTATGCAGTGTACAGGTACAGATATCAAAAAAGGGTTAGCTTGTGGTCCTTCGGGTCCATAAGCACCGTGTGACATCTCGGGATGGGATCTGGGGGCATTATAAACTTGGTATCAGAGCCTCAGGTTCAATAGTATCCTAGGGAGTCTGAAAAGCCGCATCTAGTAGAGTCTTATGCATGGGTGTGTAGCGCACCACATTGATGTACAAAAGGCTACAGGATGTACTTAGGAGTGTTTTCCCTTCTTTCAGTATTCAGATAATGTGAGTGAGTATGAGCTCAAGTTGATCCTTAGTCTAATCCACTTATTTCTTCCAATTATAGAGTATGCCTCCTCACATAGATTTTGTCCTTGGGATAGATGACCCACCTCTATAACCAGTAGATCCTGAGAATGAGGGTGTGTCACATGCAGAGTTCAGAGCTACATTCACTACCTTAGCCCAGGCAATAGCTTAGAACAGTTTGGACAATGTTGTCCTATCTAGACTTTTAGCTGACACTCAGCAGAATAAGGGTAGAGAGCATAGGATGGATCAGAGGACTAGAACCAATAACTCTACGCCAAGATTAAGGAGTAGTAACCAATCCCAATTCCATCTGAGATCCTCAACACCAGTTTCTCTATCAGTCCAGGCACTGGTACCTAAATCTATAAATGCTAGTCGAGATAGAGCATCAAGCTCTAAGTTACTAGGTCGTGGGAAGAGTGTTCTCACCTACCCATGTTGTGAAATGTGTGGTAGGCAGCACAGGGGTGTATGTAGAGCCGGCAGTAGGGGGTGTTTTGGATGTGGTAGGATAGGCCATAAGTTACGAGAGTGAAGAATAATAGCTCAGAGGGTAAGAGATTCGTGCCAGCAGGAAGCCACTTCCAGTACTACTAGTGGTATTCATACCCATCCGCATTGTGGAGAGTGTGGAAGGATCCACCAAGGTGTGTGTAAAGCCAGTAGCGATGTGTGTTTCAGGTGCGATGAATCAGTCCATAGAATGCAGAAAAGTAGAGTGTTGACTCAAAAGGGTAGACTTTAGGCGCTTCAGACTCGCCTTGATCGAGAAGGATTCCTTGAAATAGACCCGGGTAAGTTATGAGCCCTTCTTATTTATGATATCCATTATTAGGTCCTTTGCTTCCATTTTGAGCTTATATGTTAGCATGAGTCATGCATAAGTTTTAGAGCTTGATCTGTTAATCATGACCCAGTTGTAGGTGCCCCGCGCACCGCTCCTATATTTCAGCGAAGTGTGTTTAGTGGGACATAGAGCCCCAAGGGGGAGATACCCTATAGTATTATAATGTTGCATGCCATTAGATTCATCCAGATATATGTTCAGATCTTCTTTATAAAAATAGCATCAGTTGTCACTGCATTGTCAATCATTATTGCATTGTCAGTCGTGCTTACAAAAGTTAGCTTAGCCGGACATTCATGCATTAGATTTACATATTCAGTAGAAAAAGTTTAGCTTGTCAGCATGTGTTCAGTCGTGTATTCATGAGATCATCTCAGTTATGAGTCCATGCATCAGATATGCATGTGTATTATGAGAATTTAGCTGAGTATCATCAGTCGAGTATTCCATGCATCATATCAGCATACCCAGTGTGAGAAATCTATATATCAGTCGTTCCAGTTGCGTAGTCCTGATCTGAGATGTTTCCATTTATTGAGTAAGTTCTGTTGATCTGTATTCTTAGTCTATCAAGCGACATTCAAGGAAGAATGTTCTCAAGGGGGAGATAATGTAATGCCCCGCAAAATCTTCTTCCAATCTAAGCCTTAGAGCATAGTTGGTAAAGCAAAAATCTGAGTCAAAATGTTTTGAAAATATCCTCCCAAGAATGAAATACTTTTAATCTTATGGGAATCTATTTGAGCATGAATTAAGATCATAGAGGTCCCCTAACTTATGAACGAGTTGAAAACTTTCCCATCATTCAAGTATTAGTGACCGTCAAAATTTGGGTCAACCTCAATCAACCATAACTCATTGTATATGAATAACTAGTGGCTTTATATTAATCAAATGAAATATCCTTCAATTATCTTTCCAACGATACCAATTTCTCCTGAATCCGATATCGGAGCAAAGAGTTATGCCAATTTTACTCCAACATGCCAAGCTGGAAAACAGTGACAACGTTTCTGACGGGCTATCACATTTCTGACGACCTTTTTGACGACGCCGTCACATTTTGATAACATTTCTAATGAAGTCATCAAACCTCGGAAGAAAATAGAGAATTAGAATCCTTTTGTGACGGGCTATCACGGACCTGACGGTCTGTCACGGATGCCATCAAAAACATTTTTTCCAGCATTTCAAGGGCATTTTTGCAAGGGTATTTTGTTCATTTCCCACTTTTTTGAGCCACTATAAATATGAGGAACCCTCATTCAAACCCTAATTTCTCCATTTCTCTTCCAGTTCTCTAAAGAGAGAATATCTAGGGTTTCAATTCAAGAACATTAATCCTCAAAAAATTCATCCATAAATCTTCAAGCTTTCTTTAAGAATCAAGTTCCTCATAGTGTGGTCTTCAAGAATTTATTTATTTCAAGTATGGATAAAGTTTCAAGAACTAAGGTTCATCCAATTTCAAAGGTTAAGGTATGTAGATGTTGATTTTTTGGGTCCCTTTCATCCAAGAAGCTCAAGAACCCTTTTTAAAATTAAAAGATTTTTATGTTTATGAGTTGTTAATGAGTTGTATGAGTTGAAATTGATGTTTAATGAGCTATTGAGTTTTGATTTATGTTTGCCAACCAAATTTATGAGCTTTGACTCTAGTATGTGGAATTCATGTGATGTTTGTGATAGACCCTCTTGAAGTGGTTTTCCATGTGATGTGTTCATGACTTTTGGGCGTAGATATGGTTGAATAAGTGAAGAACGTTCCCCATATGTTTGATAAAGAGCTTAGGTGCAGCATAAGGGCCACTATAGTAGATTGAATAGGAAACCCCAAATTGTGAGCTAGTCCATGCATGCCTTAGAGAGTGAAATGTTCCAAGATAGCATGAAATCCCCAAGTACATGTAAAATCAGCTATGTCTAATGGTTGTTTAAAGACCCTAGTGAACAAGTCGATATATAATGGTTGTAAATTCCCCGATTTTGTGCTCATTGATATATGCTAAGCTTTTAATACATGTCATGTGGTTAGCAAGTAAATAGTGACGTGTTAGTATGAAGTTTCCCCAAAATTAAGTGATATCCAAATACATAACAAGACCGATATAGGTATGAAGTACTTGATTTAAGATCTCATTGAATGGGGTATAATCTAATATCATGTCTTCCCTAGGCTAGTATGTGATAGTGAACCGATATTGATGATCCTTAAAGGTTTGGAGTGACCCTTTGGTTGCAGTGATGATGAATAGAGGTCTATGTTTCCTAAATTTTTAATGCGATGTCCTAAGGATCTTGAGAGGGAAAGTATGTTATGATGCCCAACTACTTGAAGTGATTCTTTAATGATTCTAATAATACATGAATGATTATAATGATGAATGAATGCTTGTAATGATGAATAAATTATTGTAATGATGAATGGATGACCTTGATAATGCATGAATAATTTGTGATGAAGAATGATTATGTCTTACTTTTATGTTGTCGAGTCCTGGGGATATTTATACCCAAAAATAGAGCTGTTGTCGAGAGCCCATGTCAGTTTCTTAATAATTCCAATCGATCCATGATTCTCATAACTTAGTGAACTATAGAACTCTGTATCCTCAGACAAGTATGAAGCTTAATAAAGCTCAGTAATCTAAATAATCTCTGTAATCTCTGTAACTTTTAATTACCTCAGTTCTAATAGTATTCAAGTCATCAAATCATAATCTCAAAAGTGATTTTAGTAATCTATTCAAGCTCTGTATCATCAGTCATATACCATGATTCGATATCTTTTCCGTTAGATACGAAACCAAGTGATCTCAGCGTAACTCAGTCAGACCTTTTAAGTAATATCATCAGTGTTAGATTCAATTAAACCCGTGTTCAGTTGAGAATTTAGTTCTGAGTCTTTTAGTTGGGAGTAGAAACTAGCACCGAGCGAACTCAAGGATGGGATCTCACCTACTAGTAGAGGGTGTGATTCTTAGAAGAAATCCTTGTGCCCCAGAACTACATAACCAGCGTAGGTTAAGACATCACACCTATTAGTTGAGGGTGGATGAGAGATAATATACCAACTAGATAAGGGTAGATGAGGTGACTTGACCTGCTAGATGAGGGCTCCCCCATTCTTGTTTTAGGACCTGCTAGATGAGGGTCACATAGAGTTCTCTTTACTAGTGGCGCGGTAATGACACCCTTCTAACTGGGGCACAGGTTGGACCCCACCTGTGGCAGGTTGGGGTATGTCGGTTAAGAGACTACTTCCCACAGTTTTAGTTTCAGATTCAATCTCAATTTCAGAATCAGTCTTCAGAAATTAGGACTACCAGATACAGTCATCTTTCATTGTGAGAAATTCAAATAGTTCCATTGATTTATGGACTATCCCATCATATAGACTTGGTCTCACAAATAGTTATTTGATATCATATTCAGAGATATGCCGCCTAACAGGCTTGATCACAGTATCAAATTTCTATTGAGTATTCTAGTTGTCAGATTCAGATATAATTATATTTCTTATCATTGATAAAGCTTCCAAAATCATCTGTTAGAAAGGTTGATCTCTAATCCTGCTAGTCGAAAGCAGTAATTCTAAGAATTTAGTCATTGATGTATGTACATCCAGATCCTCAATTATCAGTATAAAATGAGTCAGTGATTCAGTATCTCAGTGTTAGTAGTGAGTTCAGTTTGCAATAAAGTGGTATCTGAGTTTCAGTATCTTGAGTTGCGATAATTGTGTTCATGTTCTGTGCATGCATGTATGTGTTCTCATGCAGTATTTTCATGATTATTCAGTTTAGATATTGCGCATGCATGAACCCTTGTATTAGCCTACCCCATCTACATACTTCGTATATTTTGTTCTAACGTATTTTCGCTATGGTGTTTTATGTGACACCAGAGGTTCAGAGGCACAGGATCTAATTTATCCTCAGAAGTTTGGTCCCAGTCAGCAGTAGTAGTAGTGAGTCCTCTTCTTTTGAGGACGGGTGTCAATTTACTACTGTTGTTTCAGACTTTGTTTATTTTTTATTGACAGAGTTAATTGGGGACATTTCCCATCAACTCCACAGTTCAGACAGTTAGAGGCTTTTCAGACGGATGTATTAGTATTCAGTTTTCAGCTTTGAGTATGTGTAGATGTGTTGAACCTTATGGTAAGTTTCCATATCTTTTTTTAGATATTATGTAGTGTATAGGTAAATATATCAAAAAAGGGTTAGGTTATGGTCCTTCGGGTCCATCAGCACCGTGTGACATCTCGGGATGGGATCTGGGGGTGTTACAGACTTGGTATCAGAGCTTAAGGTTCAATAGTGTCCTAGGAAGTCTTAAAAGCTGCATCTAGTAGAGTCTTGTGCATGGGTGTGTAGCACGCCACATTTATGTACAAGAGGCTACAGGATGTACTTAAGAGTAGTTTTCCTTCTTTCAGTATTCAGATCATGCGAGTGAGCATGAGCTCAAGTTGATCCTTAGTCTAATCCATTTATTTCTTCCAATTAAAGAGTATGCCTCCTCAAAAAGATTTTGTCCTTGGGATAGATGACCAACATCCTGAGAATGAAGCTGTGTCACATGCAGAGTTTAGAGTTGCATTCACTACCTTAGCCCAGGCAATAGCTGCTCAAAATAGTTTGCAGAATATTGTCCTATCTAGACTTTTAGCTAACACTCTGTAGAATGAGGGGACAATGTAGGATGGATCAGAGGACTAGAACCAATAACTCTACCCCAAGATTAAGTAGTAGTAACCACTCCCAATTCCATATGAGATCCTCAGCACCAGTTTTTCTATCAGTCTAGGCACCGATACCTAAACCTAAGAATGCTAGTCAAGATGGAGCATCAATGTCTAAGTCACTAGGTGGTGGGAAGAGTGTTCTTACCTACCCGTGGTATGAAAAGTGTAGTACGCATCACAGGGGTGTATGTAGAGCCGGCTGTAGGGGGTATTTTGGATGTGCTAGGCTAGGCCACAAGTTGTGAGAGTGTAAAATACTAGCTCAGAGGGGTAGAGATTCGCGCTAGAAGGAAGCCACTTCCAATACTACTAGTGGTGTTCATACCCATTCGCATTGTGGAGAGTGTGGCAGGAGCCACCATGGTGTGTGTAGAGCCAGTAGCGATATGTGTTTTGGGTGCGGTGAATCAGTCCATAGAATGCAAGAATGTAGAATGCTAACTCAAAGGGGTAGACTTTAGACGCTTCAAACTCGCCTTGATCGAGAAGGATTCCTTGAAATACACCCGGGTAAGTTATGAGCCCTTCTTCTTTATGATATGCATTGTTAGGTCCTTTGCTTCCATTTTGATTTTATATGTTAGCATGATCCATGCATAAGTTTCAGATCTTGATCGGTCAATCATGACCCAGTTGTAGATGCCCCGCGCACCGCCCCAGTATTTCAGCGAAGTTGTTTAGTGGGACATAGAGCCCCAAGGGGGAGATACCCCATAGTATTATGATGTTTCATGCCATTAGATACATCCATATGCATGTTCAGATATTCTTTATGAAATTAGCATCAGTTGTCACTGCATTGTTAATTATTATTGCATTGTCAGTCGTGCTTTCAAAATTCAGATTAGCCGGACATTCATGCATTAGATATGCACATTCAGTAGAAAGAGTTTAGCTTGTCAGCATGTGTTCAGTTGTGTATTCATGAGATCATCCCAGTTATGAGTCCATGCATCAGATATGCATGTGTATTATCAGAATTTAGCTATGAGTATCATCAGTCGAGTATTCCATGCATCATAGCTGCATACCCAGTGTGAGAACTCTATATGTCAGTCATTCCAGTTGTGTAGTCCTGATCTATGATGTTTCCATTTCTTAAGTAAGTTCTGTTGATCCGTATTCTCAGTCTGTCAAGCGACATTCGAAGATGAATGTTCTCAAGGGGGAGATAATGTAATGACCTGCAAAATCCTCTTCCAGTCTGAGCCTTAGAGCGTATTTGGTAAAGCAAAAATCTAAGTCAAAATGTTTCAAAAATATCCTTCCAAGTATGAAATACTTTGAATCATGTGGGAATATATTTGAGCATGAGATAAGGTAATAGAGGTCCCCTAACTTATGGATGAATTGAAAACTTTTCTATCGTTCAAATTTTAGTGACCGTCAAAATTTGGGTCAACTTCAATCAACCATAACTTGTTGTATATGAATAAATGGTGGCTTTATATATATCAAATGAAATATCTTTGAATTATCTTTCCAACAATACCAATTTCTCCTAAATCCGATATCGGAGCAAAGAGTTATGCCAATTTTACTCCAGCATGTCAAGCTGGAAAACGGTGACGACATTTCCGGCGGGCTATCACATTTCTGACGACCTTTTTGATGACGTCGTCACATTTTTATGACATTTCTGATGACGTAGTCATCCCAGGGCATAAAATCAAGAATTTGACCCCTTTTTTGACGACCATTCGTGACGGCCTATCACGGACCTGACGGCCTATCACAGATGGCATCAAGAACATTTTTTCCAGCAATTAAAGGGCATTTTTTAAGGGTATTTTGGTCATTTTCTAATTTTTTGAGCCTCTATAAATATGAGGAACCCTCATTCAAACCCTAATTTATCTATTTCTCTTTCAATTCTCTAAAGAGAGAATAACTAAGGTTTCAATTCAAGAACCTTAATCCTCCAAAAATTCATCCATAAATCTTTAAGCTTTCTTCAAGAATCAAGTTCCTCATTGTGTAGGCTTCAAGAATTTATTTATTTCAAGTGTGGATAAAGTTTCATGCACTAAAGTTCATCCAATTTAAAAGGTTAAGGTATGTAGATGTTGATTCTTGGGTCCCTTTCATCCAAGAAGCTCAAGAACCCTTTTTAAAATTAAAAGATTTTTATTTTTATGAGTTGTTAATGATTTGTATGATTTGAAATGGATGTTTAATGTGTTTTTGAGTTTTGATTTAGGTTTTCCTACAAAATTTATGAGTTTTTACCTAGTATGTGGAATTCATGTGATGTTTGTGATAGACCCTCTTAAAGTTGTCTTTCCATTTGATGTGTTCATGACTTTTGGGTATAGAAATAGTTGAATAAGTGAAGAACATTCCCCATAGGTTTGATAAAGAGCTTAGGTGAAGCATAAGGGCCACTATAGTATGTTGAATAGGAAACCCCAAATTGTGAGCTAGTCCATGCATGCCTTAGTGAGTGAAATGTCCCAAGATAGCATGAAATCCCCAAGTACGTGTAAAATCGGTCATGTCTAATGATTGTTGAAAGACCCTAGTGAACAAGTCGAGATATGATGGTTGTAAATTTCTCGATTTTGTGCTCTTTGATATATGCTAAGCTTTTAATACATGTCAAGTGGTTAGCAATTAAATAGTGATGAGTTAGTATGAAGTTTCCCCCAAATCAAGTGATATCCAAATAAATAACAAGACCGATATAGGTATGAAGTACTTGATGTAAGATCTCGTTGAATGAGGTATAATCTAATAGCATGTCTTTCCTAGGATATTATATGATAGTGAACCGAAGTTTATGATCCTTAAAGGTTTGGAGTGACCCTTTGGTGGTTGTGATGATGAATAGAGGTGTATGTTTCCTAAAAGCTTAATGCGACAACCTAAGGATCTTGAGAGGGAAAGTATGTTATGATGCCCAACTACTTCAAGTGATTCTTTAACAATTGTGATAATACATGAATAATTGTAATGATGAATAAATGTTTGTAATGAAGAATAAATGATTGTAGTAATGAATGGATGACCGTGATGATGCATGAATAATTTGTGATGAAGAATGATTATTTCGTGATGAAGAATGATTATTTCTTACTTTTATGTTGTCGGGTCCTGGGGGTATTTATACCCAAAAATAGAGCTGTTGTCTAGAGCCCGTGTCAGTTTCTCAATAATTCCAATCGAGCCATGATTCTCAGAACTCAGTGAACTATACAACTCTGTATCCTCAGACAAGTGTGAATCTTAATAAAGCTCAGTAATCTCAGTTATCTCTGTAATCTCTGTATCGCTAGTAATCTAACCTCAGACCTATAATCATCTCAGTTCTAATAGTATTCAAGTCATCAAATCCTAATCTAAAAAGCGATTAGAGTAATCTATTCAAGCTCTATAACGTCAGTCAAATACCATAATTCGATATCTTTTCCATCAGATATGGAACCAAGTGATCTTAGCGTAACTCAGTCAGACCTTTTGAGTTATATGATCAGTGTCAGATTTAGTTCAGCCAGTGTTCAGTTAAGAATTCAGTTCTGAGTCTTTCAGTTGGGAGTAGAAACTAGCATCTAGCGAGCTCAAGGATGGGATCTCACCTACTAGTAGAGGGTGTGATTCTTAGAAGCAATCATTACACTCCAAAACTACGTAGCCAGTGTAGGTTGAGGCATCACACCTGTTAGTTAAGGGTGGATGAGAGATATCATACCTACTAGATGAGGGTAGATAAGATGGCCTGATCTGCTAGATGAGGGCTCCAGCGTTCTTTTTTGAGGACCTGCTAGATGAGGGTTACATAGAGTTGTCCTTACCAGTGGCACGGTAATGACACCATTCCAACTGAGGCACAAGGTGGACCCCACCTGTGGTAGGTCGGGGTATATCAATTAAGTGACTACTTCCTACAGTTTTAGTTTCAGATTCAATCTATGTTTCAAAATTAGTTTTCAGAAATTAGGACTGTCAGATACAGTCATCTATCATTGTGACGAACTTAGATAGCTCTATTGAGTTGTGGACCATCCCATCAAATAGACTTGGTCTCATATATAGTTATTTGATATCATATTCAGAGAAATGCCGCCAGACAGGCTTGATCACATTATCATATTTCTATTGAGTATTCTGTTTGTCAGATTCAGATATAATCATATTTCTTATCATTGATAAAGCTTCCAAAATCATCTATTAGAAAGGTTGATATCTAATATTATCAGTCGAAAGCAGTAAGTCTAAGAATTCAGTCATTGATGTAATCACATCCAGATCCTCAATTATCAGTATCAGATAAGTTAGTGATTCAGTATCTCATTGTCAGTAGTGAGTATAGTCTACAACAAGTGGTATCTGAGTTTCAGTGTCTAGAGTTGCGATAATTGTGTTCATGTTCTGTACATTCATGTATGTGTTCTCATGCGGCATTTTCATGATTATTCAATTTAGATATTGTGCATGCATGAACCTTTGCATTGGCCTACCCCGTCTACATACTTGGTACATTTTTGTACTGATGTATTTGCACTATGGTGTTTGATTTGACACCATAGGTTCAGAGGCATAGGATCAAATTTAACCTCAGCAGTTTGGTCCTAGTCAGCAGCAGTAGCAGTGAGTCCTCTTCTTTCGAGGATAAGTCTCAGTTTACTACTATTGTTTCAGAGTTTGTTTATTTTTTGTTGACAGAGTCAGTTGGGGACATGTCTCATCAACTCCATAGCTCAGACAGTTAGAGGCTTTTTAGATGGATGTATTAGTATCAGTTTTCAGCTTTAAGTATGTATAGATGTGTTGAACCATATGGCAAGTTTCTGTATTTTTTCAGATATTATGTAGTGTACAGGTACAAAAATCAAAAAAAGGTTTGCTTGTGGTCCTTAGGGTCCATAAGCACCGTGTGACATCTCGGGATGGGATATGGGGGCATTAAAAAAATTAAGAGCTTATTCAAAAGGTTGATAAGTTTGGTTTAGATATTCACCACTTACAAGTAGAATTAGATGCAAACATTGCTATGTGTAATTCCCACCAACCTAGTTATGGGTGGTGTAAGACTGATAAATTTCTAAAAAACTAACTGGAGGAGCAAAAATTGGAGACGTCAAAAATAGGTCATGCTCTTATGGATAGTGTCCCTCTTAAGAATAGCATACTAAAGTTATGTGGGGATGTAAAGAATACTACAAATCCTAAGTTGGGGTGTATTGGACCTCATTCAAAGAATTTTTTCATATTATGTTTGGATAGTCAGATCTTGATCAAACCATTTAAGACTGTAGAAGAGTGCAAAGAGGAGGACAAATAAGTCTATATCTTGGAATTTGGCAAGCCGACTTCTGAAAATTACATTTCTCACTTAAGGGCCAAGAATTACCAAAGATCATATCTATTTCTTGGGTCCTTTATTTTTATACCTCTACCCCCAAAGCATAATGGGAAATCAGAAAAACAATTAGGGGTGAAATTCATAAGTTCAAAGTGGAAAGAGAAATTTGGAGGCTATTTCATGGGCTACCTTGATGAAGTCTGAGTAATCAAGGTACCTATGGACTTTTTGGTGAAGTATGAGTAACCAACATAGCCTCTTCATGCCGCGACGTAAAAGATAGCGCTGCTTAGGAGGCAAACCAAGGCATTTTATTATTTGTATTTATGTTCCTAATTGACATTAGATCTCCATACTTGTGGTGCCACATGTATGTTCCTAACACACTTATTTTATAGTGGTTAGATACGTCGGGGATAAAGCATGATTTTAAGCTTAGGGTGTGGGGATGATGGTGAGTCTTGATGTCCTTTAGAGGTTTTTGTTATCATGCCTTTTTTCCCAAAGTCTTATTCCTAGTAGAGCCAGTATGTTTAGGCGTATTGTGTTTTTTTACATATTGTATTGTTTAACAAGGAGAAAAATAACATCTAAGGCAGTTAATACAATGTGTTAAAAATTATACCCCTTCAATAGCTCGTTTTTGAACTATGTGATATGTATATGCATATGTAACTATTGTGAATCTTGTTATGGCATTAAAATTAGGGACATGATAATCATAGCTAACTTTTTCATGAACCGAATAAGTAGTATCTTGTGACATGACTCTGTTCCAATGTGTGTGCGTGTGTGTTACTACTTAGTTACCTCTATGTGTTAAATCCATAAATTTCCCAATTAGTCTTGCCTAAGTCATTGGATAGTATGTTAGAAAAGGATCATAGGCCGTTTTTTATTTTAGTCCACTTTTAGCCTAAATGAACTTCCATGTGAAAATTAGTATCTTTTATCCCTATTTTGGGCCTTATAGTTTATTTCTTTGTTTTCACCTTTCACCTTCTCATTCAAGTTATAATGAACCTATTTTGGAGCTGGTCCTCCTTGGATATTGTGCACCTCAACTAAGGCAAATAGTCTAAGTTGAGGGTGGATATCATAGGGATGCATAATGTAAAGAGGGTATGAAGAAGGGGGAAATAAAAGAAAAAGAAAGTAGGAATGGGTGTAATAGAAAGAGAAAAGAAAAAAAACAAGAAAAGGAAAAGAAAAATGTGAAAAAATTGAAAAAGAATGAATAAACGAAACCACACCCAACCAAAATGTGCTTTAAAAAAAAGAAGGAGAAATAAGGGTGGGAATAAAAAGACATTCGTTAAAATATGGACCACAAAGTTTGTGTAGTGCCAAGGAGGCTTAGTCACTTGATATATCCATATGTACCATAAAATCCCCTCAAGCCTACAATACAAGCCGAATAAAGTCCTATGGTGATCCTAACTTGAAAATCTGAAAACTAAGGTAAAGAAAATAAGGGCAAGCCTATGGTATTTGATGCACACTGATTAAAACTTCTCTTATGAGTGTGAATGTCTCTTGATCGTCCCTACATTGAAATGTATTATTTCATATGAGTGAGTTGGACTTTATTGTTGTGAGGGAACATGGGTTGTGTTGCAACCTGCTTACTTGTTTGGGTAATTGATAATGCTCAAACTACACTCTTGTATGGGTGTAAGCGATCGTTGTTAATATAAAACCCAACTAGGTTGGGTTCGAATCCCATAGGGAATATTGTGTGAACTCAAGTCATTTGTAATTTAATTCACTAATAGTTTAACGTTTCCTGTAATGGGGGTTGAAGTTTCACAAATAATTGTTTGTCACTTTAATTTCGATGTTTGTAATCAAGATTTTATGAAATAACCAGAATTATGTTCACTAGGGCTTACGGTACATGACAGATGCTAAAGGTGACTCAATATTCTCACTGTGGTTAGGATAACAAGCTATCTTTATCGATGATATGCTCAAATGTCTCTCGACCTATTTAAGCATCTAATTTTCTAATCCTCTCGGACTTAGGAAATTGCTATTCACTACCCAGATTTTACCTTAGGTTAATCAACCTTGTTATAGCGCTGATTATTAAACAAAGTATTTCTGAGCCCCTGTTGATAATTCACTTCCTACTGTATATGATTTCTTTCTCAAGTAAATCAAAGTAGGTGTGTCTACTGTTTGCAACCAACAGACGTTAATTAAAATCTCATAATTATCAAGAAATCCTAACACCTATTAAATCTTGAGTGTTTAGCACATCATCATGACCTAACCCTAGATCCCATAATTCGGGTTAATGGAGTTTAGCCACTCATGATGCAAAGAACAAAACAAATAATTGAATTCATAATTGAGAAGATTAACATATAGAGATGAATAATAATTAGTGAATCATAGATTAGATCACAAAGGAAAATCCCCAAAATAGTTGTATTGTTCGAATCCAAAAAGATAGAGAAAGAAAAATGGTAAAATATGCTCCAAGACTCAAAGTATCAAACTCTCTTTATAATAATGATGATAATGAATGAATGCCTCCAAAAAAACCCTAAAACATAGATTTAAATAGCTCAAACTAAATAAGGAAATAAAATTAAAGTTGTATCTTTTCCTCAAAAGAGACGACGACATCCGTGACAGCTTATCAGGAGTCTGGCGGCTTATCACGGATGTCACCAGCTCCTCTGCACTTTTAGCTTCTGTTGTCTAAGGCTGACGATGATATTGAAGCCTTATCACCAACCTGATGGATTATCACGAACGTCGTCACAAAAATGTTTCAAATCCCATTCTCTGTTTAAGGCTGACGGCATCCTTGACAGCTTATCACCATAATGACGACTTATCATAAACATCGTCAGCCATACTTGTCCTTTAATTTGCTTTACTTTTCAGCCTTTTTGCTTCCATTATTTTTTGTTCTCCTACATCTCAACATTTACTGCAAAAATCAAAGTAAAGTAATAAAAAACAACTAAAGGTTCTCAAGACCTTACAATTATTTAAAGTTCAAAGCCTCAAATGTGTTAGTGTAGGCTCACACATAAACACCCTCAACTTAAACAATTGATTGTCCTCAAGCAACCATAACATAACTAAGAAAATACAAAGTACAATTTGGCAGCTAACTACTCATACTAGTGTAGAATACACCATCTCCAAGGTCAGTCAATTTTGAAGCTCAATGTTGATGTTTTGAAAAACAACCATGCAACTCACAAGAATCAAGATATGGCAAAAATTCAGCAATAACAACCATACCATACCAAGATCACACTTATCTGGACAAGTCAATGACTAGCAACATACACAGTGTGCCCTTACAATAAAGAAATCCCTTTTTCACTCATATCAGAATTCAAATACATAAATAGAGGGATAAAATAAGACTCACTCTCATAATGAAGTTCCAAACACTGAATGTCAATTTCCATAGTCTTGCCCTTATAGTCAGTACCCAAGTTTTCAGCCAGCTCAGTTAGGATCACTATAGGGCTTCTCTTAAGCTTGTAACATAGGCCAGGGGATGGTATGATATTCATGGATATTTTAGAGTGACTATGCCTCCTTGACACTACACTAAGCTCTTGGGGTTTCAAATCTAAACCTTCTTTTCTTCCTCTTTTTTATTGATCACACATGCTCAAGATGGATGCGGTCTTTTCAATTATCACACTATCTTTTTATCATCTTTTACACAGCTTTCTCATTTCTTATTCCTTTTTTACCACACCTAACTTTTTATTCTTTTCTTTTATTCTTCCTCTCTTCATATTCATTTTGCATCACGTGCCCCTATGATAGCCACCCTCAACTTAGGCTTTTTTCCTAAGTCAAAGTGCATAGTGTCCAAGGAGGACCAAGGCCAAAATAAATTCATTGTGATGTAAACGGAAAGGTGAGAGGTGTCGTAGAAAGAAATAAGCTATTTAGGCTCTAATAGGGATAAAGGGATATTATTAATAGTGGGAAGGTCATTTAGGCTAAAAGTGGACTAATCATCAAAAATGGCCTATGATCCTTTCCTAACTCCTATCCTATGACCATGGCAAGACTAACCGGATAAGTTCTAGATTCAACACACAACGGGAACTGAGTAAGACCTTGCACACACATGGAACATAAGTATCTTGCATATCACTACTTATCCAGTTCATGTACTTGATTAACAAAGGTTATTCAGTTGCTATACTAATGCCACAAAAAGATGCATAGTGGTCACAAATGGATGTAATTCACACAGTAGATAATATATCAGACTAATGGAGAGGTACTCAAAAATCACAAAATAAGCTAACTGCCTCAAGTACTTGTATTACTCCTAATTAGCTACAAAATATGCTACAACAACAACCTACCCTACCCCCTTAACTTAAAATCAAAAATAAACTACTCTAAGGGTTAGGGTATACCTGAAGGCAATCAAGAACATGGATCCTGGGTCTTTGACCCTGCTACTGCATCATCAGCTATCTTCTCTTCATTGGGAGAATCTGGCTTTGTAGTAGCTGGAGCCCTGCTAGATGATGCACCTATAGCCCTAGCTTGAATGGTTGCCACCTATTTCTCGTTATCAACTAAGGACTCAATTTCTGCCCTTTTCAACTCTTCTTTCTCCTTCTTGTTTCTTGTCCTTTTCTCTGCTTTTTGCTATTTATCACTGTTGGGCCTCTCTCTCTTTCCCTTACCTTTCTTCTCACTTTTCTTCTTCTTTTTCTTTGGTGAGTTTCCAGTGAGGTCAAGCATTGGAATTTCTTCCTCAGATTCATCCATGGCCTGACCTGTTGGCATTATAAATTGGTATTGCTGCAACACCCAACATTTGCCTTTACCTTGTCCAATGCCACTCTGAATTTAGCAAGATCAACCCCTATATTTCTTTTGCCCACGTATAAAATCGGTTCTCCAAATCTACAACCCGCTCAGGCAAAGTAACAAAAGGCTCAAGGGCAGCCTTGATTCTCTTGTCCACTGCAGTAGTAAACTATTTGGCAAAAGCATATAGCAGTACCTCACATCACTTGGCTTGTTTAGCCACTTTTCGGATATTGATCGAATGAAATATAAAACCTACTGCTGTTGTAGAAACTGAAGGGCTGGCTTTAGTCTCAGGCACTAATCCTGCTTGTACTAAAGAAGTTGCCTGCACAGCCTCAGAATCTTACACTTCTACATGAGGTGTTGCACTGGCATCTGTAAGTGGAGGGTCTGCTGCTACCTCTTCACCTCTATCAAGTCTTAATCCTTGCTAATTTTTATCATACCGTATGGGGTTATGAGTTTTTCAGGTAGGAATGTCATCATCAACCCTGGCAATCTTCAGCATATTAGCAGCTCAGAATAACTCTATGATAAGACAAAGGAAAGGGTAAGCAATGTCAGTGCTCGATATTCTAATCTTTATCTCATCAGCAATGATTTCCCCAAAATTTAAGAAAAGGTTCTACACTATGCACGCCACTAGAATAGCTTAGTCATCACTGAGAATATTGTCTCCATCAGGGGGCATCAGCCAGATACGTACTATACCCCACCAAAACTTTGCCTCTTGAATGGACTTTGTTTCTCCTAGTTCCTAATCCGAGCATCAAATGATGGTGCAGTGGCCTGAAGAGTGAAGTTGGGACTATGCAAGAACCTGTTGATGGTTTTTATTAAGACATCAACCCTTACGCCCCTCACCTATACTCTATCTAATAGGGGCCGGTCTGCTACTCTTTCACCTGGCCTGCACATGCTTTCCAACTGAGCCTAGTAGTTCGTGTAGAACACCCAAACCAGTCAGGGCAAAATGAACCTCCTCCTTTTGTGGTCCGTCCCAAGCCATACTCTTGGAACTTCTGTTCCACTTAAAGATACCTGCTTAATCCTCTAGTGATAATTATCTTTTCTTCCAGAATCGGCCTCTTAGCACTCCTTCTATCAGTTCTATGGAGCCCAGCGGTGAAGATGCTCTCTGCCCTTGGAATTTGCCACCTAGCATTATCTCAAACTTTGGTGTTCTTATATTTGATAAGTGTTCCTCGAGCTGGATGCTCTTCATCATCTTTTTGTTTAGTAAACGGGGATCCAGATATTTCTCCCAGACTCAGACTCCTAAGACCCTTCCTGATCCTCTTCTTCAGATTCAGCATAGTCAGACTCATGCTGCTCAGAACCCTCTTGGTCAGAGGCATTATGTTTAGAAGCTGCATTTTCTGATGGTTTTGTAGTCTTAGTATCATCACTATCCTCTACTTCAATGGGTGGAGGTCGTGAAGGGTGGTGAAGGTTTCTTCAGACTTTGCTTCTTCTTTTGCTTCCTGAGCAGGGGTTCCTCCTCCTCGTAATCAGATTCCTTGTCGATGAGCTTACGATGTACACATTTTATGGTCGCTTTCTTTGGTGCTTTGAGTCTCTTTCTTTTGGTGCCATTTTAAGGTTCCTGTAGCAGTAGAAAATCCATTGGTTAGTCCACAAGAGCATAAGCACTAACACATTAATCATTTTGGCTTATTCATGCTTCAGGTTCCAGGTGTGACAATAATTTTTGATAAGCCATCATGACTGTGATATCTTATCACAATTGTCATCAACCTTAGACAGCACCTTTAAAATTTTAACAACTTTTGATGACATTCCTGATAAGCCGTCACAATTGTGATAGCTTATCACAAATGTCGTCAGCTCTAAACAGAAACTACTTCATTCTTGTCAGCCTTTGACAACATTCCTGATAAGTCATCATAATTGTGATAGCCTATCATGAATGTCGTCAGCTCTTATCATAACCCACTTTTGATTTTAACTTAATTTTTGGTCACCATTATTTCTTAAAATCCACTTGAATTCCAAGTTTGAGCTATCTTTTTAAACCTTGGGCCTGCACAGTAGACCCAAGGTGTGATTTTTAGCTCCTTTCTAAGTTAAAGTTGGTTCAAGCATCTTGGGGACTTGGTTTGTCATCTATCAATCACTTACTACAAGAAAATAAGAATTAAAAATAGAGTATACCTAATGGGGGCCCTTAATCTGATTACATGCACAGGAGAAAGTACGAAGTTGGAAGAATCTCTTGATTGTGAATTGCAAACCCACACACAAGGGAACTTATTTTCTTGAAGTGTTTTGCAAAGAGTAGGAAATAAACTAAGGAAAGAAATAAACTAAAGGAAAAGAATTAAAACTAGCAAAAATTTGAAAAGGTTCTTGTGCTGGGCCAAGTCGAATTGATTTAAACTGGGTCCAGAATTTAGCTTTTAAGGCTTTGGGATGACGATGATTTATGACGTCTTATCACAAGTATGACAGCCTATCACAAATGTTGTCACCCCTAAGTAGAGGTTGCCTCAAGTTTGGCCTATTTGCGATATTTTTGATAGCTTATCACAGTTGTGATGGCTTATCTGAGATATCATCATGGTCTTTAGCTAACCTCCTCATTTTTTACCTTTTCTGTACTAAATCCTAATTATAAAAGTAAAAAAACTTGCTTAAACATAAAAACTTTGGGTTGCCTCCCAATTGCACCTGATTTACTGCCCCGGCACGACTTGGTTATCTTGACTACTCAAACTTTGCCAAGACAACCTGTTGATACCCCTTTACCATCATCATAGAAGATTACAACGATTGACAAAATACTTATCTTATGTTTTTAATTCATGGATGAATGTATTTTGAAGCATGCTTCTTTGTTTTTAAACCTAAACTTTAGCTCATTCAACTCCATGTCTAATAGCACTCTACCAATTGCAAGTAATGGCCTACCCAAGATGATGGTCACTTCAAAATCTACTTCACAATCTAGGACCACAAAATCAGCAGGCAGAATAAAATCGGCTACCTTAACCAAAACATCATGCAGTATGCCCACAGGCAACTTCACAGATCTATCTTCCATTACTAACCGCATTTTTGTTGGGGTAGGATCACCTAAACCTAATTTCTTGTACACAGCCAGTGGCATTAAATTTATACTGGCTCCCAGATCGCATAGTTCTTTTGTGAACTTCAGGGGGATAATAGTACATAGGATGGTAAATGCTTCCGAATCTGCCTTTTCTGCACTAAAGACCTTGTAGAGATAGCGCCACAATGGAGAAGATTATTCTCCAGCTCATATCTAACATGCGGTTTATTGGTTACAAGGTCTTTCATGAACTTTGCGTAGCCTGGAATTTGCTCAAGTGCCTCAATCAAAAGCACATTAATTGTCAATTGCTTGAGCATGGCCATGAATTTGCTTAATTTTACATCATCAGCCTTTTTATTCAATCGTTGAAGAAAGGAGGTAGTGGTCTTGGGATAGATTTCAACACCACTTCCTCTTCTATCTCTTTTTCTTTCTTTGAAGCACCAGTAGAACTATCCAGCTTCTCAGACTCCACGGGTTTGCTTTCTTCGAATTCATCAACAACTACCTCACCATCTACAAATTTGCTCACAGAAAGGCCAGGTAAGATCTTACCACTCCTAGTCGTAATCGCCATACATAAGCCATCATTCCGCGGATTCTGAACTGTATCATTAGGTAAAGTACCACTTTTTCTTTGGTTAAGTGTTGCAAAAAATTGGCTCATCTGCTGCTCTAACTGCTTGATAAAAGTAGAGTGTAAACTAGCCAACTAACTCAGGGTAGAGAATTCACACTTCATAGTGGTTACCCTTGAGTTGGTACCCTCAACTCCCTTCAACAATTTTTCCATCATGTCCTTCATAGACATCTTGCCAGATCTAGTTGGTGCAATGTCCCGACTTCCAGGAGGAACATACAAACCACTCCTATCATTATTATTTCTCTAGTTTTCTTGCTTCCTATCTTTATAATCAGGCTTTGTCATAAAAGTTTCGACCTTGATTCCCTTGGCTATTGCCTCGAAACTCCCCCCCCCCCCCCCCCCCGATTATTAACATAATTTACCTCCTTATCTGTATCAATAGCAATAGTGCACTGAGATTCCACAGCCTTAACCTTTTCAATCCTGCCTGACTGTAAGTGCTTGGTCAGTAAGTCCATCTGAGTCTTTAAGTGGGCCATGTCTTGGTCTCGCTCCTCATCCCTTCTGTGCTGCTCTGTAGTCATACCACCAGAAAAAGTAGGGGCAGCTACCAAAGAATCCCTGGTATGCCAAGCTCGATTCTGTTTGGTCATTTTATTCAACATGTCTGAAGCATCTTGAAAAGAAAGGTCAATGAATAAACCACCTACAGCATTATCTACAATTGTCTTTGTCACAGAGTTAAAAGCTCTATACAAAGTCTCCATAAAGTGTAAGTCCGTCATGTTGTGGTTTGGATATTGTGCTATCTTCTTCTTAAATTTCTCCCAAGTTTTATGCAAATCTTCAGTCGGGAGCTGCCTGAAATTACTGATTTGGTCCCTCAACTGTACCCTCCTGGAGGGTGGAAAGAACTATTCTAGGAACACCTCTTTCAAATGTCTCCAGTTGGTTATAGAATCAGGATCCAAATCATTTAACCACATTGTTGCCTTCCCAGATAGAGACAATGGAAACAATCTCAACCGAATCATATTTTGGCTCACTCCTAAATTATCAAAAGATTTGTAAATGGTGATAAAGTTCACCAAGTGCATGTTCGGATCATCACCAGGGAGGCCTCTAAATAACCCCTTCAAATTCACGAGTTGGATAATGGTACTTGTTATGATAAATTTTGCACCAGGTGCCAACGGTGGAGAAGATTGTCCTCCAGCTCATATCTAACATTCGGTTTATTGGTTACAAGGTCTTTCATGAACTTTGCGTAGCCTAGAATTTGCTCAAGTGCCTCAATCAAAAGCACATTAATTGTAAATTGCTTGAGCATGGCCATGAATTTGCTGAATTTTACATCATCAGCCTTTTTCTTCAATCGTTGAAGAAAGGAGGTGGTGGTCTTGGGATAGATTTCAACACCACTTCCTCTTCCATCTCTTTTTCTTTCTTTGAAGCACCAGTAGAACTATCCAGCTTCTCAGACTCCACGGGTTTGCTTTCTTCGAATTCATCAACAACTACCTCACTATCTACAAATTTGCTCACAGAAAGGCCAGGTAAGATCTTACCACTCCTAGTCGTAATTGCCATACATAAGCCATCATTCCACGGATTCTGAACCGTATCATTAGGTAAAGTACCACTTTTTCTTTGGTTAAGTGTTGCAAAAAGTTGGCTCATCTGCTGCTCTAACTGCTTGATAGAAGTAGGGTGTGAAATATCCCACTAACTCAGGGTAGAGAATTCACACTTCATAGTGGTTACCCCCGAGTTGGTACCCTCAACTCCCTTTAACAATTTTTCCATCATGTCCTTCATAGACATCTTGCCAGATCTAGTTGGTGCAATGTCCCGACTTCCAGGAGGAACATACAAACCACTCCTATCATTATTGTTTCTCTAGTTTTCTTGCTCCCTATCTTTATAATCAGGCTTTGTCATAAAAGTTCCAACCTTGATTCCCTTGGCTATTGCCTCAAAACTTCCCCCCCCCCCCCCCCCCCCCCCCCCCCCCCCGATTATTAACATAATTTGCCTCCTTATCTGTATCAATAACAATAGTGCACTGAGATTCCACAGCCTTAACCTTTTCAATCTTGCCTGACTGCAAGTGCTTGGTCAGTAAGTCCATCTGAGTCTTTAAGTGGGCCATGTCTTGGTCTCGCTCCTCATCCCTTTTGCGCTGCTCTATAGTCATACCACCAGAAAAAGTGGGGCCAGCTACCAAAAAATCCCTGGTATGCCAAGCTCGATTATGTTTGGTCATTTTATTCAACATGTCTGAAGCATCTTGAAAAGAAAGGTCAATGAACAAACCACCTGCAGCATTATCTACAATTGTCTTTGTCACAGAGTTAAAAGCTCTATACAAAGTCTCCATCAAGTGCAAGTTCGTCATGTTGTGGTTTGGATATTATTCTATCTTCTTCTTAAATTTCTCCCAAGTTTCATGCAAATCTTCAGTCGGGAGCTGCCTAAAATTACTGATTTGGTCCCTCAACTTTACCTTCCTGGAGGGTGGAAAGAACTGTTCTAGGAACGCCTCTTTCAAATATCTCCAGTTGGTTATAGAATCAGGATGCAAATCATTTAACCACATTGTTGCCTCCCCAGACAGAGACAATGGAAACAATCTCAACCGAATTATATTTTGGCTCACTCCTAAATTATCAAAAAATTTGTAAATGGTGATAAAGTTCACCAAGTGCATTTCGGATCATCACCAGGGAGGCCTCTAAATAACCCCTTCAAATTCACGAGTTGGATAATGGTACTTGTTATGATAAATTTTGCACCAGGTGCCAACGGTGGAAGAATGATATCACTCATTTCACCTAATCCTTCCATTTTTTCATCATCATCATCAACCTCGTAATGGACAAGCTGTTGACCATACCTTCCTCTGACTGGACGGTTTTCGTTGAAATTTTGTTGCACTGGTGCAGCAATTTGCTTAGCTCACCTTGGGCTTTGAGCATTCAGTAATTCCTCATCACCCAAGTCTTTATCATTAGGGTTTAGATAACTTACTTGTTGACCCTAGTTTTGTATGTTCACCTAAGCCCTGGCCAAGGCTGCCAGTTTGCCAGTCTCTTGTCGTTCTATCATTCTCCCTATCAGCTGAGGTTTTAGATTAATTGGTAATAATGGTTCTCCATAACTTCTTGTATTTGTCATAAAAAAAGGAACCTATAATAAATAAAAACAACAAATAAATGTAAATCTACGAAACCTAACTAACAGTCAATTAGCGCACACAACTTTCAATGGGTAATAGCGCCATTTTTGATAATGGTCAAACTACACACTCTTAAATGGGTGTAAGAGATCGTTGTCAATATAAAACCCAACTAGATTGGGTTTAAATCCCACAGTAAATATGGTGTGAACTCATGTTATTGCGATTTAATTCACTGATAGTTTAACGTTTCCTGAAATAGGGGTTGAAGTTTCACAAATGATTGTTTGTCACTTTAATTTTGATGTTTGTAATCAAGATTTTATGAAATAACCAGAATTATGTTCACTTGGGCTTATGGTACATGATAGATGCTAAAGGTGATTCAAGATTCTCACGGTGGTTAGGATAAGCAACTATCTTTATCAATGATATGCTCAAATTTCTCTCAACCTATTTAAGCATCTAATTTCCTAATCCTCTCAGACTTAGGAAATCGCTATTCATAGCCTAGAATTTACCTCAGGTTAATCAACCTTTTCACAGCGCTGATTATTAAATGAAGTATTTCTGAGTCCCTATTGATAATTCACTTTCTACTGTATATGATTTATTTCTTAAGCAAATTGAAGTAGGTGTGTCTACTGTTTGCAACCAATAGACGTTAATTAAAATCTTAGAACTATCAAGAAATCCTAACACCTATTAAATCTTGAGTGTTTAGCACATCATCATAACCTAACCCTAGATCCCATAATTTAGGTTAACGGTGTTTAGCCACTAATGATGCAAATAATGAAACACATAATTGAATTCATAATTAAGAAGATTAACTTACAAAGATGAATAATAATTAGTGAATCATAGATTAGATCACAAAGGAAAATCCCCAAAATAGTTGTATTGTTCTAATCCAAAAAGATAGAGAAAGAAAAATCAAAAATTATTCTCCAAGACTCAAAGTATCGAACTCTCTTTAGAATAATGATGATGATGAATGAATGCCTCCAGAAAACCCTAAAAAAGATTTAAATAGTTCAACCTAAATAAGGAAATAAAATTAAAGTTGCAGCTTTTTCTTGGAATAGACGACGACGTCTATGACAGCTTATTAGGAGTCTGACGGCTTATCACGGATGTCGTCAGCTCCTCTGCACTTTTGGCTTCTGCTGTCTAAGGTTGACGATGATGTTGACGCCTTATCACCAACCTGATGGCTTATCACGAACGTCATCAAAAAAATGTCTTCAAATTCTATTCTCTATTTAAGGCTGACGGTATCCTTGACAGCTTATCACCAGGTTGACGACTTATCATGAATGTCATCAACCACACTTGTCCTTCATTTTGCTTCATTTTTTAGCCTTTTTGATTGCATTATTTTTGGTTCTCCTACATCTCAACATTTACTGCAAAAATCAAAGTAAACTAATAAAAAATAACTAATGTTGCTCAAGACCTTACAATTATTTAGAGTTAAAATCCTCAAATGTGTTAGCGTAGGCTCACACATCAGTAGTGTAACTTGTATATATGCATGGTGTTTCTTGCTAATGTAATTCCATAGCTTGATTCCTTTGTGTCACAGTTTTGTGCTTCATTGATACACACAGTTGGTTTTAAAGTGATTGAACTTGGAGAGGGTAATGATATTGATCTTAAATTTTATGACTGACTTCCATAGGTATCTTAGGTTTCTCTTGGTTAGGCATCATCATATTTTTTGTTATATTTTATTGTCAGAGGACATACAACATTCTAAGTTATGGGTGTTGTTGTGACATAAATTTATAGCACTTTTGATGCTTAAACTATGAGAAAATGTATGTACTTAGGGCTATTTTATTATATTTGATGTGTTTTTGGAGTGTTTTGAAGGAAATTAAGTTTTGAATGCTAAATTCAAGAAAAACATGAAAAGTGATATTTTTGGCCTCTTACTTGGTCATTTTTGGACATATGTGGTTCTTACCGAGTGTAGGTGACCTAAGTACATATAAGAAGTCAAAGTCCAGAGGCTCAAAAACAAGAATAAAAACTAGTCATGGTCATGGTAACTCATATAGTGCTTCATTAATTTGGACATCACTTTTCACCCCTATATTAGTTTAATGCAAAATTAGTATAGTTGGAAAGCTAATTCAATTATCTATCTAATGGTAGGGACTTCGGTACTTACCTATGTCTACTTACAAATGGAAATTGGGTTAGGTAAGTACCAAAAGTCCAAAATCCAGAGAGTGAACAGTGCAGGAAGATTTTCTGGCACTTACCTGGGTCCACATGCAGACCGCATATGCCCCAAGTAATAGCCACTGACCTCAACTTTTCCAAATCATTCAATAATCATTTCCAAGGGTTTCCATGTATCATAATTACACTCCTACAATTATTGTTTCTCTAGTTTTCTTGCTCCCTACTTTTATGATCAGGCTTGTCATAAAATTTCCAACCTTTATTCCCTTGGCTATTGCCTTGAAAACTCCCTCCCCCCCAATTATTAACATAATTTGCCTGCTTATCTGCATCAATAGCTATAGTGAACTGAGATTCCACATCCTTAACCTTTTCAGTCTTGCCTGACAGCAAGTGTTTGGTCAGCAAGTCCATCTGAGTCTTTAAGTGGACTATGTCTTGGTCTCGCTTCTCATCTCTTCTGTGCTGCTCTGTAGTCATACCACCAGAAAAAGTTCGGCTAGCTACCACAGAATCCCTAGTATGCCAAGCTTGACTCTGTTTGGTTATTTTATTCAACATGTCTAAAGCATCTTGAAAAGAAAGGTCAATGAACAAACTACCTGTAGCATTATCTACAATTGGCTTTGTCACAGAGTTAAAAGCTCTGTACAAAGTCTCCATCAAGTGCAAGTTAGTCATGTTGTGGTTTGGATATTGTGCTATCTTCTTCTTAAATCTCTCCCAAGTTTCATGCAATGCTTCAGTCGGGAGCTGCCTAAAGTTACTGATTTTGTCCCTCAACTATACCCTCCTGAAGGGTGGAAAGAACCATTCTAGGAACACCTCTTTTAAATGTCTCCAATTGGTTATAGAATTAGGCTCCAACTCATTTAACCACATTGTTGTCTCCTCTGACAGAGACAACGGAAACAAATCAACCAGATCACATTTTGGCTCACTCCCGAATTATAAAAAGATTTGCAAATGGTGATAAAGTTCACTAAGTGCATGTTCGGATCATCACCAAGAAGGCCTCTAAATGACCCCTTCAAATTCAGGAGTTGGATAATGGTACTTGTTATGATAAATTTTGCACCAGGTACCAACAGTGGAGGAATGATATCACTCATTTCACCTGCTCCTTTCATTCTTTCATCACTAACATCAACCACATAATAGACAAGCTGTTGACCATACCTTCCTCTGACTGGATGATTTCTGTTAAAATTTTGTTGCACTGTTGCAGCAATTTTCTCAGCTTGCTTTGGGCTTTGAGCATTCAACAGTTCCTCATCACCCAATTCTTCATCATCAGGGTTTGGATGACGTACTTGTTGACCCTAGTTCTGTACGTTCACCTAAGCCCTGGCCAAGGCTGCCAGTCTGTCAGTTTCTTATTGTTCTGCCATTCTCCCTATCAGCTGAGGTTTCAAATTAATTAGTATTAATGGTTCTCCAGAACTTTTTGCTTTTGTCATAAAAAAAGGAACCTACAATAAATAAAAACAACAAATAAACATAAATCTAGGAACCTAACTAAAAGTCAATTAGCGCACACAACTTTCAATTTATAACTGTATTCTCTGGTAACAGTGCCATTTTTGATAATGCTCAAACTATACACTCTTGAATGGGTGTAAGCGATCGTTGTCAATATAAAACCCAACTAGGTTGGGTTCAAATCCCACAGGGAATATGGTGTAAACTCAAGTCTTTGCGATTTAATTCACTGATAGTTTAACGTTTCCTGAAATAGGGGTTGAAGTTTCACAAATAATTGTTTTTCACTTTAATTTTGATGTTTGTAATCAAGATTTTATGAAATAACTAGAATTATGTTCACTAGGTCTTACGGTACATGACAGATTCTAAAGGTGACTCAAGATTCTTACGATAGTTAGGATAAGAAGCTATCTTTATCGATGATATGCTCAAATTTCTCTCGACCTATTTAAGCATCTAATTTCCTAATCCTCTCAGACTTAGGAAATCGTTATTCATAGCCTAGATTTTACCTCAGGTTAATCAACCTTGTTACAGAGCTGATTATTAAACAAAGTATTTTCGAGTCCCTATTGATAATTCACTTCCTACTGTATATGATTTCTTTCTCAAGCAAATCAAAGTAAGTGTGTCTACTGTTTACAACCAATAGACGTTAATTAAAATCTTAGAATTATCAAGAAATCCTAACACCTATTAAATCTTGAGTGTTTAGCATATCATCATGACCTAACCCTAGATCCCATAGTTTTGGTTAACAGTGTTTAGCCACTCATGATGCAAAGAACGAAATACATAATTGAATTCATAATTAAGAAGATTAACTTACAAAGATGAATAATAATTAGTGAATCATAGATTAGATCACAAAGGAAAATCCCCAAAATAGTTGTATTGTTCTAATCCAAAAAGATAGAGAAAGAAAAATCAAAAAATATTCTCCAAGACTCAAAGTATCGAACTCTCTTTAGAATAATGATGATGATGAATAAATGCCTCCAGAAAACCCTAAAAAAGATTTAAATAGTTCAACCTAAATAAGGAAATAAAATTAAAGTTGCAGCTTTTTCTTGGAATAGACGACGACATCCGTGACAGCTTATCTAGAGTCTGACGGCTTGTCACGGATGTCATCAGCTCCTCTGCACTTTTGGCTTCTGCTGTCTAAGGTTGAAGACGATGTTGACGCCTTATCACCAAGCTGATGGCTTATCATGAACGTCATCAAAAAAATGTCTTCAAATCTCATTCTCTATTTAAGGCTGACGGTATCCTTGACAGCTTATCACCAGGCTGACGACTTATCATGAATGTCATCAGCCATATTTGTCCTTTATTTTTTGTCACTTTTTAGCCTTTTTGATTCCATTATTTTTGGTTCTCCTACATCTCAACATTTACTGCAAAAATTAAAGTAAACTAATCAAAAGCAACTAATGTTGTTCATGAACTTACAATTATTTAGAGTTAAAATCCTCAAATGCGTTAGTGTAGGCTCACAAATCAGTAGTGTAACTTGTATATATGCATGGTTGTTTGATGCTAATGTAATTCCATAGCTTGATTCCTTTGTGTCACGGTTTTGTGCTTCGTTGATACACACAGCTAGTTTTAAAGTGATTGAACTTGGAGAAGGTAATGATCTTGATCTTAAATTATATGATTCACTTCCATAGGTATTGTAGGTTTCTGTTGGTTAGGCAACATCATATTTTTTATTATATTTTATTATTTAAGGACATACAACATTCTAAGTTGAGGGTGTTGATGTGACATGAATTTATAGCACTTTTGATGCTTAAAACTATGAGAACATGTATGTACTTAAGGATATTTTATTATATTTGATGTGTTTTTGGAGTGTTTTGGAGGAAATTAAGTTTCGAATGCTAAATTCAAGAAAAATATGAAAAGTGATATTTTTGGCCTCTTGGTCATTTTTGGACATATGTGGTACTTACCGAGTGTAGGTGACCTAAGTACATATAAGAAGTCAAAGTCTAGAGGCTCAAAATCAAGAATAAAGAAGTAGTCATGGTTATGGTAACTTAGACATTTATGACGCCCTGCGTCACTACCCATTAAATTCATTACGTTTTGGGCATAATTCCGAGCATTTCGGGTGCATTTCGGAGCCCGACGGGGCTTCCACAACATCTATTGACAAGGACAATGTGGGGGAATCTTTAGGAGGTCAAATTACAAGCTGGGGTCAACATTTATGGGGCTTTGGAGCCTTGACCAGCTACTGAACAGAGACTGCACAGAAAAATCAGGTTGCTAGACAAAGGCCTTTCACTAGTGCATGGATTACATGGCCAAATGTAGAAATGTTGACTAGCATTTATTGTACCCCTTGACTAAGGGACATTATATATATCTTGTAAGGTCCTCTTGGGCAGATATCATATACTTGTTTTTACTCAAGAAATATATAAGAAAATTGGCTCTTCGGGCCTCCCAAATCGAGTGTCTTCCTTTGCTATTTTCCTTACGTGTTTGTGTGAGTGTTCAAACGTTCTTGAGGACTGATTTAGTGCTGGGTTAGGACTGAGTTTAGCATCGATATTGAGAGTGTTAATCTGTCCGCACGCGGCTAAAAATAGGCCCGTGACAAGTGGTATCAAAGCAGCACTTTAAACATGGCATACGACGGCGACGAGGAGGTTCACGGTGGAGACAATTTGGGCAAAACCAAGACCAGAAAACGTGACAAGAGTAGGAACAAGGATGAGGCCCAAATTCAAGTTAGTGAGGCTATCACCAACGTGGAAGATGGTGAAGGTTCAGCATCCGGCTCTCTCGATGAGAGAATCTTTAGCACGGAGGCTGGTTTAGCAGTTTTGGGCCATCACTTCAAGACCCTTGATTCCAACGTTGGTACCCTTGAGACTGCTGCTCTTGAAGGGCTGGAAGAAGTCAAAGACGACTTGTCCGAGCAAAATTAAGAGCACAAGGAGGGGCTGACCAGCCTGGAACTCAAGCTTACGGAAGCATTATCGGCACTACACAAGGAGTTTAGGTCAAAACTGTCTGTGGTGATGTTGGGGCAGTCTGCTTTATAGAAGGAGATTGCTGATTTGAAGCAACAACTGGAAGCAGCCCGTGTTGGTGGAAATCATGGTTCCGTGGCTTACCATGATGCTCGTATTGAGGCTCCTAAACCCAACGTGTTTAAGGGTGAAAGGAACGCTCAAGATGTAGAAAATTTCATATGGCAATTGGAGTCGTATTTTGAGCACGTCAAGATTGTTGACGGGGCAGCAAAGATCCGAATTGCAACCATGTACTTTAGTGACGTCGCAATATTTTGGTAGCGTAGAAAAAAAGTGGACATGGAGAGGGGTCTTTGCACCATAGCTGATTGGATCAGTTTAAGGATGAGTTGAAGGAGAAACTTTACCCTCAAAACGTTGTAGATGAAGCTCGACGGAAGTTGATGGAACTTAAACAAACTTCTTCCATTCATAACTACGTGAGGGAGTTTACGATGCTCTCACTTCTTGTGACGAGTTTCAATAGTGAGGATTTGCTATTCTTCTTCCTTGATGGCCTCCAAAATTGGGGCAAGCAAGAGTTAAGGAGGCGCAATGTCAAGACCGTGGATGAGGCCATTAAAGTGGCGGAATCCTTGACTGATTTTCATACCCATTATGCCAAGGCGAAGGATAGTCAGAACAAGCCAGTTGCTGCCAAGGGAGATCGTGGGATAAGGGCAAAGACAAGTTTATTCCCAACAAAAATCATGAGTTCAAAGGCGAACGCTACCAGCCATCGTCATTCTGCAAGAACTACGAGGAGAAGAAGAAAGGTGTAGCTAACCGCGATAGCGGCTGCTACCTTTGTGGGGATATATCTCACTTTGCAAGATCTTGTCCTTCATTGAGTAAGTTGGGAGCGATGATTGCAGCAACACGGAAGGATCAAGCTAGTGCGTAAGCCAGGAGTTTCGGGGATCAAGAAGCACAAGCTGCCAATTCGGAGAAAGGAAAGGGACATGCCATTGGTTTGTTCAACCACATGGCCTTGGTCAACCACATGACGGTTGTTGCTCTTGCTGCAAAGAAGCATAGCGTTAGAGATCGAGAGTCATTATTTGTTGATGGAGAGGTGAATGGCCGAGCAGTCCGCATTATGGTGGACACCGGAGCAACGCATAACTTTGTGACGGAGGAAAAGGCTAAAGAACTTGGCCTTGCATTCGTGACCAGTGATTCCATGTTAAAGACCGTCAATTGTCTCCCTACCAATGTCAATGGCCTCGCTCCTCGGGTGAGTCTCACCTTGGGAGGTTGGAAGGGAGAAACGCATTTTTTGGTTGTTCCGATGGATGTCTTTGATATTGTATTGGGGCTGAATTTTTGGTATGAGATTAACACGTTTATTTTACCACGTCTCAACCAGCTATCCATTTGCGATGAGGGTGGTTCTTGCATTGTTCCACTGATTCATGTCGCTCAAAGTGGCACACGTTTGTCAGTGATGCAGCTTATTAAAGGTTTCAAGAAAGGAGAACCAACCTTTCTTGCGACATTGATGGAGATCGTTTACTGCCAAGACGCTGAATTAGTGCCCTCATATGTCCAACATGTTCTTGAAGAGAACAAAGATGTAATCCCAGATGAGCTGTCCAAACGGTTACCTCCACGAAGGGAAGTTGATCACGAGATCAAGTTGGTACCCAGGGCAAAGCCACCAGCTATGACCCCGTATCGGATGTCGCCTCCGAAGCTTGAGGAACTTAGAAAACAACTCAAGGAGCTGCTGGAATCTGGCCATATCCGACCATCTAAGGTACCCTTTGGAGCTCCGGTCTTATTTCAAAAGAAGAAGGAAGGGACGTTGTGGTTGTGTATTGATTACCGTGCTCTCAACAAATTCATGGTGAAAAACAAATATCCCATTCCTTTGATAGCTGATTTGTTTGATTGCTTGGGGTAAGCCAAAGTGTTCACGAAGATGGATTTGAGGAAGGGCTATTATCAAGTTCGCATAGCCGAAGGAGATGAAGCCAAGACGACTTGTGTGACTCGTTATGGGTCCTATGAGTGGCTGGTCATGCCTTTTGGACTGACCAATGCACCAGCCACGTTTTGCACACTAATCTACAAGATCTTCTAGCCATACTTGGATCAATTCGTGGTCATATACTTGGACGACATTGTTGTTTATAGTAGCTCAATGGAGGAGCACATTAGACACCTTCAAATCGTGTTTAATGTGCTACGGGAAAACGAGCTATGCGTCAAAAGGGAGAAGTGCACTTTTACATAGCCAAAGGTACAATTCTTTGGCCATACGATCAGACAAGGGTAGATTCAAATGGATGGCGACAAAGTTGAGGCGATCCGAGATTGGGAGGTTCCAACGAAGGTACCCGAATTGAGGTCCTTCCTTGGCCTTGCTAATTATTATCAGAGATTTATTCTTGGATACTCGGATATTGCTGCTCCTCTCACAGATTTATTAAAGAAGAATCATGTTTGTGAGTGGAATAGTTCATGTCAAGGGGAATTCAACAACCTCAAGGCAGCCATCATCAAGGAACCGATTTTGGCTTTACCGAACTTCACGAAACTATTTGAGGCGCAAACGGATGCATCCGATTTTGCTATTGGTGGTATCCTAATGCAAGATGACCATACGATAGCGTTTGAAAGCATAAAATTGAAGGATGAGGAGCAGCGCTATACAGTCCATGAAAAAGAGATGACGGCCATTGTCCATTGCCTAAGGACATGGCGTCATTATTTGTTGGGATCTCATTTCATCGTTAAGACGGATAATGTAGCGACCAGCTACTTCCAATCACAAAAGAAACTCTTGCCTAAGTAGGCTTGATGGCAAGATTTCTTGGCGCAGTTTGATTACTCATTGGAGTAAAAATCGGGAAAGGCAAACATTGTTGCCAATGCATTGAGTCGCAAGGCTATTTTGGCGACACTATTGAGCACGACTAGTTGTGGTGTGCTGGATACCATCAAGGAAGGGATGGAATATGATCCCATTGCCAAACAACTTCTTGATTTGGCGCACAAAGGCAAGACCCAAAAGTTTTGGGAAGAGGACGGACTATTATACACCACCGGAAGGCGAGTGTATGTGCCTAGATGGAAAAATCTTAGGCGCTTGTTGATCAAGGAGGGCCATGACACGACGTAGGCTGGTCATTCGGAACAAAAACGCACCATGGATTTTTTAGAAGCAGCTTATTATTGGCCTCGCATGAGGGACAATATAGAGGTATACGTTCGCACTTGCCTTGTTTGACAACAAGACAAGGTGGAACGCAACGCGCCCGGTAGATTACTTGAGCCGCTGCCCACCGCGGAGAAACCATGGGACAGTGTCACCATGGATTTTATCACATATTTGCCTAACTCGGAGGGTTGTGGAACAATCATGGTTGTCGTTGATCGCTTCTCTAAATATGCAACATTCTCAGTTGCCACATCGAATTGCAAAGCCAAGAGGCAGCTCGATTGTTTCTCAAAGATATAGTTAAACTTTGGGGTGTGCCTAGGCATATCATTAGTGATCGAGACCCGCAATTCACTGGAGCATTTTGGAAGGTTCTATTCAGTTTGTTAGGGTCGGAGCTGCACTTTTCAACCAGCTTCCATCCTCAAACCGACGGAAAAACGGAGCGAGTAAATAGGTTGCTCGAGTGCTACTTGAGGCACTTTGTTAGTGACAATCAAAGGGACTGGTAATGGTTGCTCAACACGGACCAATTCTCATACAATTTGCAATGGAGTGAGGCAACGGGTCGTAGTCCATTCGAACTTGCAACAGGGCAGCAACCAAACACTCCACAATCCTTACCGGTTAACGCCGGAATGAGGAATCCAGGTGCTTATCATATGGAAAAGGCTTGGGAGGAACAATTCGATATGGCAAGGTCGTATCTTGATAAAGCAGCCCACAAAATGAAAAAATTTTCTGATCGCAGTCATCGTCCAGTCCATTACCGGATTGGAGACAAACTGATGGTCAAGCTCAATCCGAGGCAATTCAAGTCGTTGAGGAGCGTCAATCAAAGTTCGATTCAAAAGTACGAGGGTCCATTCAAGATTGTTGCCAAGGTTGGCAAAATTTCATATAAGCTGGACATGCCATCGCATTTAAAGATTTATCCCGTCTTCCATGCAAGCAAATTGAAACCATATTTCGAAGATAAGGAAGACGTGGAGCAGGGTAAGTCTAGTCGGGCACAAATCTTCATGACGTCCGCTGCCACGAATAAGCAAATTGAGGACATAATTGATCATCAATTGGTTCGAGGTAAAGGTTGGGGCAATTCAAGTGCCCAATTCTTAGTCCATTGGAAGGGGCAATCGCCCGAGGAGGCATCGTGGGAAATATTTGAGGACTTGTGGCCGTTCAAGGAGCAAGTCCACAAATATTTGCAGCTATGTGGTGCCGCGGTCGTCGCCAAATCAGGTGGGGGAGAGTGTGACGCCCCGCGTCACTACCCATTAAATTCATCACGTTTTGGGCATAATTCCGAGCATTTCGGGTGCATTTCGAAGCCCGACGGGGCTTCCACAAAGACTATTGACAAGGCCAACGTGGGGGCATCTTTGGGAGGTCAAATTACAAGCTTGGGTCAACATTTATAGGGCTTTGGAATCTTGACCCGCTGCTGAACAGAGACTGCACAGAAAAATCAGGTTGCTAGACAAAGGCCTTTCACTAGTGCATGGATTGCATGGCCAAATGTAGAAATGTTGACTAGCATTTATTGTACCCCTTGACTAAGGGACATTGTATATATATTGTAAGGCCCTCTTTGGAAGATATCATATACTTGTTTTTACTCAAGAAATATATAAGAAAATTGCCTCTTCGGGCCTCCCAAATTGAGTGTCTTCCTTTGCTATTTTCCTTACGTGTTTGTGTGAGTGTTCAAACGTTCTTGGGGACTGATTTAGAGCTGGGTTAGGACTGAGTTTAGCATCGATATAGAGAGTGTTAATCTGTCCGCACGCGGCTAAAAATAGGCCTGTGACACCGTGCTTCATTAATTTGGCCATAACTTTTCACCCCTATATCAGTTTAAGGTAAAATTAGTATAGTTGGAAAGCTAATTCAATTATCTATCTAATGGTGGGGAATTCGGTACTTACCTATGTCTAATTACAAATTAAAATTGGGTAAGATAAGTACCAAAAGTCCAAAATCCAGAGAGTAAATAGTGCAGGAAGATTTTCTAGCACTTACCTGGGTCCACATACAGACCGCATATGCCCCAAGTAATAGCCACTGATCTCAACTTTTCTAAATCATTCCATAATCATTTCCAAGGGTTTCCATGTATCATAATTACACTCCTATGATATTTTTAAGTCCTATTATGTATAGTTAGTTAAGTTTTCCTATTTTAGTTGGGATTTGATTTCTAGGGTTTCTTGTAATCAATAAATACCCTTTAGGCTTTATATCCATTATTGACATTCACATACTGAGAAAATTTAGAGAGAGAGGCCCTTTGGGGCCATGTTCACAAGTATCTTATTTCCCTTGGTTTGTTTTTGGTTTTGTTATTCTATTTAAGACTTTGAGTTTTTCTTTTTTCAATAGTGTGAGATTAATTCTTTTATTTTGTCTGTGAATCCCATGAATGATCTCACAGCTATGACCATCTAATTCCCTTAGCTATGGTTGTGGGAAACTTGGGGGATTAAAAAAGTAAAGGAAGTGTCAAGTCATTCTAGAGAAAGATCCTTGTTTGTATTGTGATTTTCTTCGCTTTGATTGTTGTCTTAAAAATTGCAAACTTTAGGATCCCTCATGTATTCACTATGAACCCAAGAGGGAGGTAGAGATTAGGAAAAAAAATCATAATAGTAATTTGGGGTTAACTGCCAAAATAAGTTTACCTATATTATCTTCTTAATCTAGTTAACTCTCATCTACTCATCTTGAGACCAAGCGAAGATAGTTGAAACTAGTTTCCAAGGCAAAGGTTAGTAAGTCAACCCTCTGAGACCGAGAAGGGATAAGTAAAATTCATCAAACGGTGTTGAGAGGCAGTTGGTGATACATAACTTGTATGTTATTTTATACAAGGTGTCAAATTTTTTCGACAGTGCATAATAAATTTGTGGAGTTAAGAAGCTAGGGGAATACAATCCTAGTGTTATTCTTAGATTGATTACAACCAAAAACATCCAAGCCTTGTTCCTTTTTGCTAGTCACTATAAATCCCCTGTTTTACTTTTCCGCCCTACCCGGAGATTTTAACAAGTTCGAGATAGATTTCAGCCTATTCCATGTGGATCAACCCTAAACTAGTTAGGTTATTATATTTTGACATCGATCGCTTTATCCTTCTAAGGAGGGGTATTTTGGGCGTGATCACCAAGTGGGGATGCTGAATTCCTGAAGCTTACCACCAGGCCTCTAGTGCAGAACCTTAACCTTCTAACAACTTGGACACTTTGCCATGAATTCTGCAATATCTTTCTTCATACCATTCTACCAATAGACTTCTTGCAAATCGTGGTACATCTTAGTGGCTCCTCGATGAATAAAATATCACCAACCATAAGCCACTGCTAATATTTTCATCCTTAAATCATCCATATTTGGTACACATAACTTGCCCTGACAATGATGCACACCATCTCGCTCTTGGGAGAAAACTTCAACCTTTTGATCCCAAATTTGCTCTTTCAACTTAGACAAAACAGGATCACTATCTTGCATTTTCTTTACCTCGACAACCAATGAATATTTTGAACCATTCTGAACCCACACACTACCTTCAGTCAAATCAACCAATCGAACTCCGAACCTAGCAAGCTGATGATCCTCACAAACTAGATCCTTCTTTTTGTCCTCAACGTGGGCAATACTTCTTATTGACAATCTCCTAAATGAGTCAACAACCATATTGGCCTTGCTGAGTGATACAACATGCCCATGTCATAGTCTTTTAACAATTCTAGCCACCTTATTTGATAAAGATTTAGATCCTTCTAACTGAAAACATATTGAAGACTCTTATGATCGGTGAACATATCAACATGAACCCCATATAGTTTGTGCCTCCAAATATTTAAGGTAAAGAAAACTGCTGCCAATTCAAGACCATGAGTTGGGTATTTCTGGTCATAAGGTTTGAGTTGTCTAGATTCATATGATATAACTTTGCCCTGCTACATCAACATAACCAAGAACAACTCTAGAAGCATCACAATATACCATGATACCATTTGAACACTCTAGTTGAGTCAAAACTAGGGTGGAGGTAAGTTGAGTCTTCAATTCTTGAAAACCCTTCTTGCAAGATTAGACCACTATATTTTGACCTTCTTCTGAGTTGGGTTGGAAATAAGAGAAGCAATAAAGGAAAACCCTTCAACAAAACATCAGTAGTAATTGGATAAACCTAAGAAACTCCTGATGTCTGATGGAGAGATGGGTTTAGGCCAGTTCCTCATTACTTTGGAATTTTTAGGATCAACTCGAATGCCTTCATAAGAAATAATATGATCAAGAAAAACTACCGATTTTAACCAGAACTCATACTTTTTAAATAGAGTGAATAATTGATAATCTTTGAGAGTCTGCAAAACAATCCTTAATTGGTTTGCACGCTCACCCTCACTAAGGGAATAGTTGAGAATGTTATCTATGAAGACTATGATGAACATGTCTATGTACTGCTTGAACACCCTGTTCATCAAGTTCATAAAAACTGCAGGAGCATTTTTAGTCCAAAAGACATGACTATAAATTCAAAGTAACCATACTGAGTTCTGAAGGTTGTCTTTGGAATGTCACATTCTTTGACTCTGAGTTGATAATAGCCCGATATAAGTTCTATCTTAGAGAAATAGTATGAACCCTAAAATTGGTCGAACAAGTCATCAATCCTAGGGATGGGATACTTATTTTTTATGGTGACTTTGTTCAACTAATGGTAGTCGATGCACATTTTGAAAGAAACATCTTTCTTGCACATGAATAAAACTAGAGCACCCTACGGATATATATTAGGCCTAATAAAACCCTTATCAAAGAGATCTTTCAACTATTATTTCAATTCATTAAGTTCAAATAGAACCATCCTATATGGTGGAATTAAAATAGGTTGGCTATTTGGAAAGATATTTATTCTGAAATCAATTTCTTTCTTGGGAGGAACGCCGGTTAAATCTTCAAGAAACACTTCTAAAAATTCGCTTACTACTAGAACTAACTCAAGACTCAACATTTCAAACCTTGGGTCCTTGAATTGAACAAGATGCTAAATGCACTCCCTTCGAAATCATTTTCCTTGCCTTAAGGAAAGAGACAAATTGACCTATAGGCACTACCTCTCCATTACTACTGGCTCATTTGGGAACTAAAACTAGACTACTCTATTTCGACAATCAACTGAGGCATAGAAGGAGTGGAGCCATTACATGCCAATAGTAATATCAAAATCGGTTATTTTAACTCTACAAGGTCGACTAAGGTGACTTTTTACGATACTATATCTCAGTAATTTCTATATGCCCACCTAGCTATAATAGAACTATCAACTGAAGTAGAGAATGAGAAGGGTTCTTTTAGAATTTTGAAATTAATACCAAAATCCACTACTATATGGGGAGTCACAAAAGAAATTTTGTACTCTGGATCTAATAATGCATATACATGAAAGTGAAAGACTTGTAATTTACTAGTAACCACATTAGGAGAACCCTCCTAATCCTGTTGAGTCTAAAGGGGGTAAAGCCTATTTTGATGTTGTCCATTAGTAGCACTAGAGGTGGAACCCTAATGAGTTGGGAAACCTACTGAAACAGCGCTGAAGAGTTAGTCTAACTCTGTAGTCGATCACTTTTACCTTTCTACGCAACCAGCAGACAGTCTCTTACACTTGGCCTATCTTTCCATATCAGAAACAAATATCACTACCAGCCATGCACTCTCCCTTGTGGTTCCTATGATATCTCTTGCAGACTGGGTTGTAGCGATCATTATTCAAACTTTCCAAGGACTTAGAGTTAGGCTCCCTATCACTAGTATCTTGTCTAAACTTAGTCACTGGAGCACTATCAAATGATGGGGCTGGGGATAAAGATCTCTGGCTGAAATAGAAACAATTTCAACAATCTAACCTATGCTGAGAGAAATCAAAAATACTTGTACTGGACCTCTTATTTTCCTTTTCCTTCTTCTTGAGTTTCTCTTTCTAAATCTTCTATGAATGAACTATAAATCTAGAGAGGTCAATAGCATTAATTGACATAGATAACCTAAACTCCTTAACCACATATTCCAAAATACCAGATACAAACTTGTTTATTCGAGCCCTAGAATTAGCCACCATATTCAGAGCATAACTCACCAACTAAGTAAACTTGAGTGAATACTCCTTTATACTCATGCTACCCTACTTCAAGTTGATAAACTTTTGCATATTTTCTTCCTTCAACTCAAGTGAGAAGAACCTATCTAGAAAACCAGTATTAAATTTACCCCACTCTATAGGCCCTACATCGTCACCTCTATCCTTCTTTCACTACTTAACCTAGGTGTGAACCATCCCTTACAATTAGTAAGTAACTAAATAAGCACTTTCACTCAAGGTGACACCCATAATATCAGTTACCTTCTTCAAATTATCCAAAAATTCTTGGGGATCCTCCACACGATTAGATCCAAAGAACATTGGGGAATTCATCCCAGTGACGTCCAAATTCTAGTTGTTATCAAATTCACTATTAGGTTGGTTGGGGCAACAACTTGCTGATTATTTTGAGAAACCATAGATTGGGCTAATTTTATGAAAGAAACGCTAAATTCAGCATGAGAGACCTGCTCATTTAGAGGGTCTTTGAGAACCAGTGGCAGTGCTTGATGGTTCCCATTCCTCCTTCCATTAGGCCTTCTAGGATTCATTTTCTGCAGAAGGGTAAAGGACGAGCTAGAAGAAAAAGTTTAATAGAGATTATACTCCATCGCATGACATAAATAATGAAAGAAATATGGCTTTTCTAAAATATTTTGTAGCCTCTTTCACATAAGTGCGGTGCACTTCACACCCACGAATAATACTCTACTAAACGCAGCTTCAAATATGCTAGGACACTTTAAAAATTTTGCTCTAATACCAAGTTTGTCCTGACTTAAGACTACCCACTAGTCGTAATATGTTTCTTAGAGTCACAAGTGACCCCAAGCTAACCCATGATCTAGAAATCACTATGACTACTAAAATATATTACTAATATTTTGGGCAAAAGAATAACTGAAATAAATAATTAATGAAATAGTCATTATGAAATATTGAAAATCTTTCAAAGCTAGAAATAAAAGTGATATTTGTCTGACTATCTGAAAGACTCTAAATCATGAAGAGCTATTAGGAAAGGTCCCCAACTAACTCTAAATAGTTGAAACAAACAAAAATAAATAAAATAAACAAATAAAGACCAATCCTCGGTTGATAAGGACACACCAAGGCTGTAGCTGAGTGGAACAGGAACATGGTGAGTACGATCTAGTTACTGAGTGTCTGAATCTATATTATGATACAATATTGCACAAAAAAGTATATAATTGGTACTTTGAATGTATTGAGTATGTAGGATGGAAAACTAACTGGCATAAACTAAACATGGATGCACATAAATATGATAATCCAAATGTAAGACCGAACACAATAATATGTATGAATAAGTTGTATAACTGGAAGCAAGATGAAAAGTCTAAAGCTGAAACATGAACGATATCCTAAAGAGAGAATTATGGGAGCAAACTATAACTAATATATCCCAATCTGAGAAAAATCAAGGTCCAACCTATAACCCTAGTTGGAAGGGTGTTAGTACCTTACCAAGGGTACCAATACTAACTGGCATGGATCCACTAAACTAATGTCTTAAAGGACTAGGGTGTCAAGACTAAGCTGATGGGTGACCCTTTATAACTTAAGGTGGATCTGTAGTTCTGGAATTTAGGGACTGCTACTAACGGTCCCAAGCCTAACTGATGGGTGAGCTGCCATCCCTCCATTTACTCGGTGTTAAGTTCTATTCCCAATTGAATGACACTGAAGTATAAACTGGTATATGAACTGATAATAGATATGCTCAAGTCATAGTATTCTATATATAATAATGCAGGTATAAATCAAAAGTAATCAATAACATGTAAACTAATAGATATAACTAAATTCCTAGGTATCGGGTGTTCATAACCCACAAGCTCTACATATGTTGACATTACTGATATTAAGGGGAAATTCATAATCTAAACCCATAAACTCAAAAACATCTCATGGTAAGGAAATTTATGGTTTTGAACTTGCAAGATGCTATTTGAATTGAGAAAACATGTATTCATGGTTTTATTTCATAATAAACTAAGGATTTTAAAGAATACTCATATTTGACCTGGAACCCAACTTGAGGGAAAAATATACTAGAGAATTGAGGAGTATTTGGGACTCAATGGGTGGAAGGAACCCATTGATTAAATCCTACATACCTAAAGTGAATTCCTTGGGGAATAGCTTAGAACATGTGCTTGAACTTAGAGAACCCTAGTCTACTTTGGAGAAGAAGAAAATCGCTTCTTTTTGGCTAAGCATAATAATTTTAGAGTTTATGAAGTATTAGGGTGATTTATCCCTTAATAACTAATACGAGTGCCCAAACAACGTGGGTTTGGGGTTAAATGGGTGTGAAAATACCAAAATCCTTTCTTAAAATTGTACAGGACTTTTTGGTTCTAGTCATCACAGCTAACATCATGACTCATTACAACTGGTCACAAGTCATCGTCTGATTCATGACCCAAGGTTCTAAGGTCTGGACCTTTCTGTTGTGATCCTGACTCCTCCTCTTAATAACTCATTAAATTTGATCATGGGTTGTTAAGAGTAGTTGATATTTGAGACTCAAATTTCTAGATTTCCTTCTGTTATAGTTACAAGTCTACCTAATGACTAGTTGTCACTTATCATAAGTCGCAGGGTATAGTCGTTATCCTGGGGCTAAAATCTAGGGGCTCATAATTATTATAATAACCTACACATAATGACTCATTATGTTTGGTAATGGGTCGTTACCTGAGTTGTCGTCACTAGAAAGTTGACAGTCCCTCAAGAAATTTTCATAACTTTTTCCCCGATATCGAATTTAGGAGAGACTTATGGCATTGGAAAGCTATTTTAATGGTATATCTTTTGATGGGTTTAGGGCTTGAAAAATTAGGGTATTACATGATACCTTTAGTAGCAATCCCTATATTCTATGACTACGATACCATCATAGGTTATAAGGGGTCACCCATCGGTTAAGGCATGACACCCTAGTCTTTTGGGACATCAGTTTAGCAAATCCATTCTAGTCAGTGTTGGTAACCTTGCCGAGGTACTATCACCCTTAAAAATGGTCTATAGGTTAGACCCTGATTTGCTCAGATTAGAGTATATTGGTTATTGTTAGCTTCCACAGTCCTCAGTTCATGTTTCACTTTATGTTTTAGTCCAAATTATGCATGGCCTTGTATTTAGTTATTTAGCTTTCATTCAATACATTTTTATACTTGGTCATTGCATCAGTTCACATCCTGCAGATAGTATTCATACATGACCCTCAATTTAGTTTTACTGTCTTTTATACTTTTAATTTTCAGACTATCATAGCTTTTACAAACAAATATATTTTAAATGTAAATATTTTAGTAAATGGCTTACATTCTCATTTTTAAAGCATGTTTTAAGTATTTTCATGACTAGCGCATAACTCACACAGTCAGTATATTCCAAAGTATTGATCGCATACCTCTTCTGCCTATATTTTTATGTGATGTAGATTTAGGTACTTAATCTTAGAATCAGGGTCAGATAGATTATAGCATTCAACAAGCAGGTGATGTGTTCTCTTATTTTAAGATTCAAGTTAATTACAGTTCTTGTATTTTATTTCCATATTCTTATGTATTAATTAGGGATGGCTGGGGGTTATGTCCTAACTACCTATAGTTAGTATTAGTAGAGGCTTCATAGATAGTCAGTCAAAGTCATTGTATGTAATTTAAGTTCCTCTTTATTTTATATTACAATATTGTAAACTTTTTACTGTATCATACTAAAATAACTTATCACATGATTATACTTCTGCTAAGTCAATTTAGCTTTTATATATATTTTAATCAGTTGCTCAAGCATTTTTTAGTACATGGGTTAGCTTTGGATCACTTGTGGTTCTAAGCACCGTGTTACGACTAAGGGGTAGTCTCGAGTCCTGAAAAACTTGGTATCAAAGAACAATATTAAAGTGCCATAGAGTGCCTATGAAGGTGTGTCTAGTAGAGTCTTATGGAATGGTATGAAGACATCTGCACTTTTCTTTAAGATGCTACAAGGCATTTAAGAAATGTTTCCCTTCTTACATTTCTCAAATTGTACGGTAGAGATATTTTCTAAGAAACTTTTATATATTCTTATATTTATTCATTCATGCCAAGTCTACCTTATTTTTTGAGGTAATAGAAATAGCGAAGCTTAAATTCCTACCAATTGAGTTTTCTTAGACAGACCCCACTAACAGTTATGAGTTATATGTAAGATCAAAACGATCCCATCAGTGCCTTAAGTTCCAAACTTTAAAAGATTTTATTGTTATTTATGAAAATCATGCATTCATCCAAAGTCAGATGTGCTCTCAAACCTCTTCTCAGAATCCTATGGTTGTATGACCTAGAGTTAAAAGCATGAACCTAGAAGTTTAGCAATAGTAAAGTGGATATAGTGTTTATCTGAATTTAGTAGATTATGTATCCATGGGGCTAAAAAAGTGTTGTGTAGATTGTATAATAGCACTTTGAGAGAGATATACCAGTTAAGAGAGACTTAGAGTATGTTAATGCTTTAATCAGGATAGAGAATAGACAGCGACCAGAAAAATAGAGAAGCTTGTTAAGGTTGAATATGTTCATAAAATTTTGTGTGGATTAGTGTTTCATGATTCCTATCCAGAATAAGAGGGTATTAATGTATGAGAATTTCTATGGCTATCTATATTAAGGGTTAGAATCTAAGATTGAATTATTGATGATCAAGCTAATAGAGAAAGGAGTTTGGAAGTTTGAAAAGAAAGGTGTGTACTTAGGGTATTATAATACTCTGCAAGACTGTAAGTTAATAAGCATTTAAGTTATTATTTGATGACTATTGGGGCTATAAAAAATTAAGAGTTGTATCTTAGAAGGAAGTACTAGCAGCAGGTTTTATAATTTTAGGTATAGTCTTTTAGTAGGAATTTATTATTTATGTGTATTATTATATCTCAGACTCTAGAGTAAAGTGATTGCAGTCTAATTTAGAGTTTATTGTAGAAGTCTACAATCTTAGAATGATGGATTTAATCTAAGGGGAAAATGTTAGAACAAGGAATCAAGTCAGGTTATCAGATTTTAGTAGTGATTCTAGTGAGTTTTAGAACAATACTAGGGGAGGAAGATACCCGTCCCATTCTTATCTTAGTAAAAAATTTTGTACTTCAATCGTTACAACACTCTACTCATGCCTTACAAGTCATCTCTATGAACATAGCTCATATTCATGTACTTTATCCAGAACCATGTCCACTCTTAGTTCCTAGTAGAAGGAGCAATAGTTCTCTTAGAAGTATGATTCATATTCCATTAATTTATTAATTCTAGTCAATGTCAAAAAACACATAACTTATGTACTTATGTTTTACAGTATTTTCAGTTATAGGTACTCATGATACATCTTGAGTGACTAGTGATATCACACAATGTCATGTATGCTCTTAGATCAGATCTCTTGAAAAGGTTTATTCTAATCATTTTACTCTTTAGGCCTCATTTATGTATCAAATTCATGAGTATCCCCAAGTTGAGATTTCATGGTGTCCATCATATATTAGACCCTCATGTCCTAGTTCTTTAGTGACCCTTCTTATCCTTTGATGATGATGTTGTTATCAGTTATGTGACCCTATTTGTTCACTTTTTATGTCATGTCTCCTCAATGATCTAAAGCTCAAGGAAACTCTTTTGTCCAACTTGAGGACAATAGTGATGGGACCCATTCTACTATGGGGTCTAGACCATGTCTAGGGGTCCAATTACTAATTAACTCCTGGAGTTCTAGCGGTTTCCTCTAACCTATATCAAGCTCCTCAAGCTAATGTGACAAATACTAAGTTTCTCCAGTCTATTCATATATGAGCATAGTTTGTAGCTTCTTAGGTCGAGTGTGGTTCTTCTATCACTCCATCTTCTGAGGCTACAAGGGTTTTTTAGTTCATTAGGTTGAACCCTTATATGTTCACTGGTGTTAAGGTGGAGGAGTATCCTCAAGATTTTATGGATGAGACGGAAAATATCTTTCATATTATGCATGCTAACAATGCTAAATAGCTTTCTACCTATGAACTGAAAGATGTAGCATACCAATGATATGAGGATTGGAAGCAGTCAAGGGGTGATGATGTTGAGTTAGCCCTGAGGGATGATTTCTCTAGTACTTTTCTGGGCCAATTTTTTTCTTAGGATTTGAGGGAAGCAAAAGCAGAACAGTTTGTTAACCTGAAGCAAGGAAAGATGTCAGTCAAAGAGTATGCCTTGAAGTTTCACTATTTATCTCAGTATGCTCTGGATTTGGTTTCTACCATGAGTGCTAAAATAAGGAAGTTCACTTCTAGGTTATCTCGAGACTTGATTTTGGATAGTAAGGATGCCTTATTGAGCAAGGACATAGATATTTCTAGGTTGGTTGTGTACATGCAGTAGGTTGAGAAACAAAAGGAGAAATAAGAAGAGATTACGAAGAGGCAGAGCAAGAAGTTTAGATTTTTTATGCAGGGTCGTGGCCAACAATAGAGTGGCAGGGATGGTAGGAAGTGGCCCAAGAAGAAGTGGGAAAATACTTGGTCTTACTCGACGACTAGTTCTCCCTACCCAAAACCTTTAGGTGATAGGTGCTATTATAGTAACGATAATTATAGGGCATAGGGTTCCCAATTTTAGGCTAGTAGGTCCAATCATCTCTATCATATGCTATTTATTGATTCTATGGTTAGTTGTATCAAGATTACTATGATGAAGGAAAGGATAAGTACTTAAACCGTGGTTATCCAGGGCACATGATTAGAAACTGTCCTATTAGTAAGGTTGCTTTTGGGGAAAATAAGATTCATGTTGCCTCACCTTCAGCTCCGGCACCAAAAGGTGCACCATCTAGTGCCAACACTGGTTAGAACCATATTTATTCTCTCACTACTCGCCAGGATTCTAAGGTATTGCTTGATCTCATTACGGGTCTATTAAAACTTTTGTCGTGATGTGTACTATTTACTTGACTCGGGTCCACTCTTTATTATGTGACACTATTTATGGTTATGCATTTTAGCTTTGGTCCTAAGTGTGTTTCTGACCCTTTTTCTATTTCTACCTCAGTGGCTGACTCTATTGACTAAAAGAGTCAATAGAGGTTATGTGGTGTTTTTGGGTGTTGAAGGGACTCTGGTGGATTTATTTGAATTAGATATGGTTTATTTAGATATCATATTGGGGATGGATTGGTTGCACTCAGCTATGCTTTTTTAGACTATCGAACCTATAAGGTCATCTTTAAATTCCCAAACGAGCCAGTTATTCAGTGGAAGGGTGGTTCCCTAACTCCTAAGAGAAAGTTTATATCATATCTTAGAGCCCGGAGATTAATCTCCAAGGTAGGTCTCTATCATCTAGTCTGGGTTAAAGATTCTAACTCGAATGGTCCTTTCTTGTATTCCTCTTGGTGGTGAATGAATTTCCCGAGGTCTTCCTGATGACCTTCCTTGTGTCCCTCTCGATAGGGAGATTGATTTTGGGATTGATTTTGTTTTAGACACTCATCCTATTTTTATTCCCTCATATAGAATGGCTCCAACCGAGTTGAAGGAGCATAAAGAGCAATTAAAGGATCTTTTAAACAAGGGTTTCATCCGTCCTAGTATGCCCCCATCGGGTACATAGGTGTTATTCATGCAGATGAAAGATAACTCCTTTCAAAAGTGTATTGATTACCGGCAGTTGAATAATGTAATGGTTAAGAATAAGTACCCTCTTCTAATTTGTTTGATTATCTTCAGGGTTCTAATTTTTTCTCCAAGATTGATCTTACATTTGGTTATCATTAGTTAGAGATTAGGGAAGTGGATATCCATAAGACTTCTTTTTGTACCTAGTATGGGCATTTTGTGTTCCTGGTTATGTCTTTTGGGTTGACTAATGCCCCGACAACATTCATGGATTTGATGAATAATGTCTTCCCATAGTTTTTGGATTTATTCATTATTGTGTTCAAAGATAATATTATGGTGTACTCGAAGCATGATGTGGATCATGCTAATCACCTTCGTCTAGTATTGCAGCCCCTGAAAGAGCAGCAGTTATATGCCAAAATTTTGAAATGTGAGTTCTGGTTGAACGCTTTCACTTTTTTGGGTCATGTCATTTCTAGTGAAAGGATCATACTGGATCCATAGAAAGTTGCAGTCGTTAAGTGATGTCCTAGACCCACGACTCCAACTAATATTCAGAGCTTTTTGGGTTTAGCTGGTTACAATTGGAGGTTTATGGAGAGTTTCTCTTCTATAGCTACCATGTTTACTGAGTTGACTCAGAAGAGGGTAAATTTATTGTGGTATAATGCTTCTGAGGGTAGTTTTGAGAAGCTGAAGGATAGGCTAACTTCAACTTTGGTCTTGACCTTGGCTGAAGGCACTGATGGTTTTATAGTCTATTGTGATGCATCCTGTGTAGGACTTGGTTGCATCTTAGTGCATCCTGGAAAGGTGGTAGCTTATTTCACTAGACAGTTGAAGTTGCGTGAGAAGAATTATCCAACTCATGACTTGGAATTATTAGTTATTGTATTTGCATTGTTACTACCGATATGGCATGTATGTGGATATTTTTTTTTGATAATAAGAGCCTACAATATATGTTTAATTAGAAAGAGTTGAACGTCGGGCAAAGGAGATAGCTTGAGCTGCTCAAGGATTATGACAGGAGTCTTTACTACCATCCAGGGAAAATTAATATGGTTGTTAATACTCTTACCAGGTTATCTATGAAAAGTATAAATCATGTGGATGAATGGAAGCGGAAGTTGGTGAATTATATCCACTGTTTGGTTAACCTTAGAGTTTGTCTTTTGGACTTTGAGAATGGTGATGTGGTTGTTCAAGAGGTGGCACAACCGTCTCTTGGTGCTGAAGTAAATTAAAAGCTAGTGTTAGATCTTATCTTAATAAGGAACAAAGGTGATGTAGATAGGAAAAAGGTAATAGCTTTCGAGATTAGTGGTGATGGTATCTTGCGGTACCAATGGAGGTTATGTATTCCCGATATAGATGGTTCGTGAGAGAGGGTCTTAGTTGGCACATGAGTTACGCTATTCTATTCATCCTGGTTTGACAAAAATTTATCATGACCTTAAGGAGATATATTGGTGGAATAATATGAAGCGGGATGTGGCTAATTTTATAGCTAAGTGCATGGTGTGCCAACAGGTGAAGGTTGGGCACATGAGGCCCGGAGGATTATATCAAGCAATTGATTTGACTGTGTGGAAGTGGGAAGTGATCAACATAGATTTCATTATTGGTCTTCATAGGTCTCGGAATTAGTTTGATTCAATTTGGGTTATCATGAATAAGATGACTAAATCTGCTCACATTTTGCCAGTGCGGACAAATTTTTCAGCAAATGATTATGCGAGGTTGTACCTCTATGAGATTGTAAAGTTTCATGGGGTTCCTGTTTATATCATCTCAGATTGGGGCATGCAGTTTGCATCTTACTTTTGGTGGTCGTTTTAGAAAGGTTTGGGACCAAGGTAAGTCTTAGTATGGCTTTCCACCCACAGTCAGATGGGCAAATGGAAAGGACTATTCAGACCTTAGAGGACATTTTAAGATCTTGCGTAATTGACTATGGTGGTAGTTGGGTTGATAATTTCCCTCTTATAGAGTTTGCATACAACAATAGCTACCACTCTAACATTAGGATGGCTTTGTTTGACGCCTTGTGTGGTAGGAGCTATAGATCTCCTATTGGGTGGTTCAAGGTTAGTAGGGCAGATATGTTTGGCCCAAATTTAGTTCATCAAGCTATGGAGAAGGAGAAGGTAATTTGCCATAGGCTTAAAGCCACCCAAAGTCACCAAAAATCCTATCCAAATATGAGGCGTAGGAAGTTAGAGTTTGAGGTTAGGATAGGGTGTTCTAGAAGGTGTCTCCCATGAAGGGAATGATGTGGTTTGGAAAGAAAGGGAAGCTCAATCCCTGATATTTTAGTTTGTACTTGGTTTTGAGAAGGGTTGGCAATGTTTCTATGAGTTGGAGTTGCCTTCTAGTTTGAGCTCCATTCACCCGATGTTCCATGTTTCCATGTTGAGGAAGTGTGTGGTGATTCATTGCAAATTGTTCCTATCAAGGATATTGCAATTTTAGATTCTCTATCTTATGAGGAGGTCCTTGTTGAAATCTTAGCTCGGCAGGTTCGTCGGTTGTTGATTAAGGACGTAGCTTTGGTAAAGTTTCTGTGGAGGAACCACATGGTGGAAGAGGCTACATGGGAAGCGGAAGAGGTCATGAAGTTCAAGTATCCATTCCTATGTTCTTCTCCATAAATTCGTGAGTAAGTTATGTGTTGATCTTACCAACTTTGTTAAAGAAAGATCGACTTCCTTGGTATCCTTGTTTTCTAACTTAGCTAAAGGTAAGAGTAGAGATGTCTGGGGTCTAAATAGTACTTGTACTGCCTTGTTCCATCATTTGAGGATGAAGGATCCAAGTGGGGGAGAATTGAAACACCCTAGATTTTGACCTGTGGAAAATTCATAATCTTTGAGCTCACTTTCCTTGTAACTATTCACCATACGAGTCGTATAGCATAGGTACGGATCAGGGGACCCTATTCATTAGGAGACCAATAAAGGATGGTTGGGTTTCAATTGTAGTTACAGTTTGGTGGGTACAGGTTGTGAGAGATAGTGATGGTTCATTTGGTTGGTCCCTTAATCAAATCAGTAACCAAGTGACTTGACTTGGATTTGAGTAGGAGTGGCTTACTAAAAGCTATGAGGATAGGTTAGGAGTGCTAATCTTGAGTCGTTGTTGTCCAGTGTCCAATCCCTTTGGTTTTTTTTTGGTTACAACTAGACCAAATGAGTTGTATGGTCTAGTCATGAGTAGGGGTTAGGGAGTCGTACGATTGATAGTGTATGGGTGTCCAACTCATGGTCTTGGTGACGACTCTGTGGTACGAGTTGTATGTTATGGTCATGAGTCAGGGGTTTGACTCATAACCACCTGCGGTAATCTTATAGTTTTAAGTTAGGGGTATTCTAGATATTTCCCCTTTGAAACTCCCTTGGATACCACTTTATAAAACACCTTTTGGGGCTTCATTAACCTATTATTCTCAATTAGACACTATTAAAATCTCTCTCAAACTCTCTCTCTCTCTCGATCAAAAGGCTAGGGTTTCTCAAGATATTCAATAAAGGCTTTCAAGGGTGGTTTCTCTTCGTCTTCCTTGGTATCTAAAGCACGTTACTCCTCCCTCATTGTTATTTTACAAAGGGAATATGTTTTAATGTATGATTTTCATGATATTGTTATGGTTTGAAACAATGGTTGGGGGTTTTGGATGTTTATAGTTGAATAATGTTTCTTATGGTCTAATGATGTTTATTTTATGCTCTTAATATGATTTTGACATTATGGAATGCACGGTTATGTTAGATGGATTCAAGGGTACTTTTGATTCCCCAAAATTACTCGGTTATGGTTTTGAAACATATGTGCCCTCAACCTGTTTGTTAAAATCCCACTGAGAACGATTTTCTCACATTGTTTGACTACTCTTGATATCCTTGCATTGGATAAATGGTAATGGAACTTAAATTGGTTTGGTTAGTTTTAAATAGTTTGGAAAGGCCTTAATTGCCATGGTTTTGGTTTAATTAGAAAGTTGGGAGTTAACTTGGTTTAATGGTTTTAATATGGCATAAAAGGATAGACTTGCAAGCTCTAACTTTGGTATGATGATACAATGGTTAATGCCTAAACAAAAGACTCCTTGTTAAATTGGTGGAATATGTAAATGGTTTTATTATGGGCTTAAATAGGTTCGAGTGTTAAAGTCATAAAAGGTGGGGGTCTAGGGGGGCCGACAGTGGAAACTCACATTTGCCTATGTAAGGGTGGTCTTGGTGACCATGTGCATTATGTCACACTTTATATTTTGGGCGATGTACTAGTCTTCTCAGATTCTTTTCTCCAGTCGTGCGGATAACATGCATTGTGTCCCTTTCGGCAAAGGGAGCTGAACCCATATAGCCCGTGGGTGGTTTTAGGACTATCAAGCTACTCATCCCGGGTTAAGGTTTTAAATGCATACTAAACCCGGTTCACTATCTCGACATGATATATATATATATATATATATATATTTGTATCTATGTGATTGCATATGGTTATTTAATTTGGTTTTGAATTACTGGAATTAGTTTATCTCATCCCTGAGTACATGCTAGTGTTCACTCTGCTAATCATTTTTGAGCGTTGTATCCCCCACGTGATACAGAACCATCCATAATACCATTCCTCCTGCTTAGTGACTTAGATTCGGGGTCAGCTTTGAGTTAGACTGAAGTGGTGAGCTTCCATACTTAGGAAGGCTCCCTTTCATGCTATGAACTTCTTTTGTTTTTGTTATTTCTTTGGTTTGGTTTTGGCTATGGTCGGGGGCATTTCCCGACCGGATGTTATTGATTCTGCATAGAGGCTTTGTCAGACCACTATGGGCATGGGCGGTTTTGGTATTGGTTCCAGCCTTGGTATTGGCATTGGCATTGGGGTTGGCACCAATTGGATATTTTATTTAGGTTGTTGGATTATGATTATAGACTTTACTTAATGTATTTTATTATTCTTGGTTTATCTTGTTATATGTTCAGAATTCAACCGACATAGGGTTCTGGGTGGTTATGGTTGGGTATTGGGGGTGGTCTCCGATCCTGGTTGGACTTGAGATGCCCGACACGTCTAGTCCCTGGTTCAGGTCGTGTCACATATTTTCCCATGAAAATTTAGTAATTTTGCGTACTTATAATTATGAACCCTTGGTATGTTGGTAAATTCATGATTTTGGACTTGAGTTATAAAAATTTCCTATTATATTCAGATCATAGAATTTCTACTATTTAGTCAGATTATTCAAAGCTGGTGGGTTATGAACACCCAATACCTAGGGATTCATGCATATATCATTTTACATGTTTTGAGAACTTTAGATTATCTATTGTTGATATTCCAGAATAAAATCATAACAGGCAATACAGTTTTCAGTTTCATTCAATTTGTAGTTGTACTTAGCATCTAGTGAATGTAGGGATAAAGGCTCACCCGTCTGTTTAGGCTTGATACCTTTAGTAGCAGCCCCTAAATTCTAGAACTACAGTTCCACTGTAGGTTATAAGGGGGCACCCTTCAGTTGAGGCATGACACCCTAGTCCTTCGGGACATCAGTTTAGTTGATCCACGCCAACCAGTATTAGTATCCTTGGCAAGGTACAAGCACCCTTCCAACTGGGGTTACAGGTTGAACCCTGGGATTGGGGTGTGTCGATTATTGTTAGCTCCCACAGTCCTCAATTTATGTTTCAGTTCAGATTATGCATGACCCTGTATTTAGTTATTCAATTTTCATTTAATACATGTTTATACTTAATCATTGCATTAATTTACATCCCACAGTTTCAAACCTAGTAATCATACATGACCCTCAGTTTAGTTTTAGTTTCTTTCATACTATTAATTTTAATACTACATAGCTTTTACGTACAAACATGTTCTAAATGTATATATTTCAGAAAATGGCTTACATTCTCAATTTCAAAGCATGTTTTAAGTATTTTCATGACGAGTGCATATATCATATACTAAATACATTCTAAAGTACAAATCCCATACCTCTTCTTTGTATATTTTTTTATGTGATATAGATTCAGGTGCTTACTCCCAGGATCATGGTCAGGCAGATCATAGCATTCCGCGAACAAGTGATGAATTCTCTTATTTCGTGGACTCAAGTCAGTTACAGTTCTTGTATTTTATTTTCTTATTCGTATGTATTGATTAGAGATAGTTGGTGATCATGTCCCAACAACCTATAGTCATATTAGTAGAGGCGTCATAGATGGTAAGCATTGTATGTAGTTTAAGCGACGTCAGCTAATGTACGCCATATTGAAAAATGGCTCGAAAACGACAGACGAAGGCAAAACTCATAACCAATACAACACCTAAAGGACCATCGAAAGTCAATCTATAACAATATGTATGAAATATGAAGCCTGTAACTCCAGAACTAAGGGTTCCTTAACAATCTATAGTTTAGCTTGCTGAGAGAGAAAAGGGAGCTAGCAGTGGCTCTGCACCGCATACGAGAATAGTCACACCAGAAACAAGGATTCCTCAGCCACTATCTATAGTTCAACTAGCTGAATGGGTGTTGGGGACTGGCAGTGGCTCGAAAGTTTTGATGAAACTTCCGACACAAAACCGCCAAATCACTCACACCACCAAAACTCCACCCAAAAATAATAAGGATGGGGAGGTCTCAATGCAGGCGATTAGGAAGTTAACTTTCTCAGCAAGCTCCAAACCAACTGGGGAAAAACAAAGCAAGCTTCCAATGATGGGTAAGAAACTTCAATACTACCCACCTATAATAAATAATAGGTTTAAAATAGTTAAATTGAATCTGGATGAAGTAGAGAAACAACAACGAAAATGGGACTGTACTTTAATAGGATATGTTGTTGGGAAGAATCCATTGTTCAAACAGATGTTACACTTTGTGTATACATTCTGGAAATTTGTGGTAACACCTAGAGTCTTCTTGAATGATAATGGATATTTCATATTTCAATTTGAAAACAAAGATAATAGAGCAAAAGTCCTCAACAATGGGACATACACGTATGACTATAGAGCATTTGTGCTGAAACCATGGGTACCAAACTCTCAGAGGAGTAAAGTGTAATACCCCGAATCTGGTACCCGGAATGCTATACGATGCTTATGACCCCAAAGGATCACAACCTAACCCATGATGGATATTTGTACCTGAACACTGCATAATATACTGTATAAATGCAAAAATAAAGGTTGTTAGGCAGTAAGGTTCAAAACTGATAAAATAATCTCTGAATGATATGGTATCATAATACCAAAACAAAACCTGAAATAAACTATCTGAACATGCTAGTCTAAAAAGCCTTTAACTGACTGAATAGTCTGAACAAGGAGTTGATGGTACATGTCCCTAACTAACTCCAACTACTGAAATAAATTAATTAATGAGATAATAAAGTAATGGTCATGTCCTTGAAGGATGAGGACTCACTGCTAACTCTAACTACTGAAACTGGAATGCTACTGATGCTCTGGAGCTCATGCTTCTGAACTTATGGTATAAAACACCATAGTTCAAATGTGTCAATACGTTGGAATGTACTGGTATGCATGTGAGGTAGGCTGAATGCAAAGGGTTCACATGCATGAACTATACTAACTGACTAGACAACAAGAACGTGAGAATGCAAGTATAAATACATAATAACTGTAATTGAGTTCGATGATAACATAATTAATGAGCCTGAATACTGATAACATGAGATACTGATAATTGTAAAACTGAAATAACTAATATGGAGCGATTGTATCTAACAATCTAGGTTCTGATGGAACTAGCTGAGTTCTATGTTGTTCTGAGTTGACTGTATCTGACAGTTATGAATTCTATAGAACTATCTGAGGTCTATTACTAAGACTAACTGACTGTATCTGACAGTCCTGAATCTATAACTAAAACTGTAGGAAGTAGTCATCTAATCGACATGCCCTAAATAAAGCAATATAGTTGAGGTGGGGTCCAATCTGTAACCCCAATTAGAAGGGAGTCAATACCGCGCCACTGGTAAGAACAAGCTGTGGGAAACCCTCCTCTGAAGTCTCCCCAAAAGAGAATGGCGGGGCCCTCATTTGAAACTGCTTATCTACCCTATCAACCCTCATCTGACAGTGTTGATGTCTCAACCTATGTTGGCTACATAGTTCTGGAATGCAAGGATGACTTCTAAGAATCACACCCTCATCTGACAGTGTATGTTCCCATCCTTGGGTTCACTCAGTGGTAATTACTGCTCCCATTTGAACAGACACTGAACATGGATTACTAAACTAAACTAGACTAAATTAACTGAGTTTTGTTGACTGACGAAATACTGCTGAGATTATTGAATTTCTAAGATTTCTGAGACTATAGAGTTTACTGAGTTTTTCTGAGTCACATGACTAACTAAATTTCTATGAACATGGCTCGACTGAGAGTATCTTGAAAACATGACACTGGCTCTAGGCACACAACTAATTGTCAGGTACAAGTACCCCTAGGACTCGATAGTATGAAACTGACAAAGCATGACTTTCTTGAATACATGACCAACATCACGATCCATAATACAATAAGTTTTAGATTTCATGAAGTAGAAGTTCTAAAGCACCACAATGGCTACACATATATCCATAATTCATTGACTAAGACATTTCATCAAACACTGGACATGCATAAATTTGTACATAAAATGGGGATTTCATATTATCATACTAATATGGCACTTTTCCATCATATAGGCATATAATCGAACACATGGAGAGCATGCTTTCGTTATACATTCATCAACACATCTACTAATCATGGATACGTCAATCAACGTGTAAATTTAAGGGTTTATCATGATTATTATGTAAATCACCACATCCTAGGGTCAATTATTAGAATATGTAATTTCAAACATGAATCTAAACCCCACAACATCATGAACATGAATTTCAACTCAATTTAAATCATGAACATTCATACATACACAATTCTTTATATTTTGAAAAGAGATTCTTGATCTTCATGGGTGAAAGGGACCCATGGATCAACACATGGCATACTTGGGTTGTGAGTTTCTTGAAGTTCCTGGACTTGAAGAACTTGAAATCTCTTAGTTTCTTGAAGAACAATTTGGATCTTGTTCTTGGGGATTATCTTTGAGAGAAAACCCTAATTTGATGTTATAGATGGATAATGAACTTATGATCCTTGATCTGATATAATTAAGGGTTAAAACGGGTGGAAAAGACCCAAATACCCTTTTAAAAATGACTTTAAAATAACTGAATAAACTATGCGATAGTGGGCGCGATGGTCCATCGGTCCTGCCCGTCGCACCTAGGCAGAATAGAGGCTCACTACATTTGTTGCAATGGCTTGGACAATGGTCCATCGCTAGCTCGACGTTCTGTCGGCTTGAGCCGTCACCCTTAGATAGAAGGTGATATTACTACCTTTACTGCGACAGTTTGGGAGACGGTCCGTCGCTAGCTTGACGGTCCGTTGGCCCTCATCATCGCACCTGGGCAATTTTGACTGCTTTCTGTAAAACGGCCATAACTTTCTACCCCGATACTAGATTTGGACAAAATTGGTATAGTTGGAAAGCTAATTCAATTTCCCATATGACAAAAAGTGAAAATATTAAAAATTCCACATATATAAAAGTGTATTCATATTTCAAAGTAAGTTTCTAACATACTTGGGACGATTTTAAGCTAGGTAAAAGAATAGGGTATTAGATAAAGAGTCTATGAAACAAGTGCCACTTGGGGTTGTCTTTCCCAACCTACTAATTCAATACTGGGCTATCTAGAAATTGAGTAGAATAGCAAGATATTTAGGAAAACCAGTATGCAATGACAGCCTAACTGGTGGGGAGGGAAGAATTTTCTATGCTAGAATGCTAATAGAAATGGATGTAACAGAACCATTACCTGAGCATATGTTGATTGAAGAACCTAATGGTAATACCAGAAGGCAGGACTTAGACTACAACTGGTGGCCTGACTACTGTCAAGAATGCATTGTGCAAGGACATGAGACACACAAATGCCTCTCAAAGAAACCAGTAAAACAGCACCCTGAACCTCCTAAACCAGTACCAGAACAGGAGAAGAGTATGGGTCCTACACAATAGTTGCCAAAGAGTATTCCTATAGTTGCATAGAGTATAGGTCCTATAGTTACTAATACTAATGAATTACAAGAACATGAGGCTAGGAGGATCAAGTACATGAAATACTGGCTACAAAGTCAGATGCAGGTTGTAGCAAAGCCAGGGGACAGGAGGAAAGAGACACTCATGAGGAATGTAGATTCAACTTATTAGGAGTTATCGAGGGTCCTAGGTAGCCCTCCAAGGCTCCAATATAATTTTATAATCCTGGAATATAAGAGGGCTGAATCAACCCTTTAAGCAGAAGGAGTTAAAGCTCTTTATGAGCCACAATAAAATTGATTTGTCGGGTTCCTCAAAAACAAAAATAATGGGTGGTAAAAAAGATACCATCACAAAGATGTTTGGTAAGGAATGGACATACACAGCTGACTATAATGTGGATCAGACAGGAAGAATATGGCTATTCTGAGAGGATCAATAGGTTAAGGTCATAATTGAATTAGCTACATCACAATTGGTGCACTATTATATGGAAGATAAAGGATCCAGATTTGCTAGTTTCATGACCTTTGTATATGGCTACAATAGCTCTATATGAGAGAAAGAAATGTGAGAACAGCTGAAAGGAATTCACCATAATGTAAATGAATCTTAGGTCATACTAGGTGATTTCAATATAGGTCTCTCTATGACTGACTGGCTTAATGGATCCCCTATCAAACAAATTGACATACAAGATTTCCAGGACTGTATAGAGAAGTTAGGATTGGGCGTACTACCCAGATAAGGGTGTGATTACACTTGGTCTAATAGAAGAGAAGCAACTAATAGAATACACAGCAAGATAGATTGGATACCATGAAATACAGCCTGGTTAATAAAGTATGGGGCTCCAGCGGTTGTATTCAGGTAACTAGGGTGTTCAGACCATTAACCAATCATTGTCAACTTAGAAGTGTTGATACAGATTACTAAAAGATCTTTTAGATTGCTGAATGTCCTATTAAACCAAGACAATTTCCAGAATATGGTAAAAGAAATTTAGGGTAAAACTATTTAGGGTTATACAATGTACTCAGTTTGGCAGAATTTATTGAGGGGTGGAGCTAAAGCTCAGAATCTAAATCAACGGATGTCCTTATTGGAGAAGAAAATACAAGAATTGAGATCAGAGATAAAATAAGTGCAAGCAAAATTGAATGCTAATCTGTTTGATACATACCTAATCAAGCAAGAAGTATCAGTTATTGCTCAACTCCAAAAGTGGGACTGGATAAATAAACAAGTATTGAGACAGAAGTCTAGGGAAACTTAGATAGCACATGGAGACTCCAATTCAAAATTTTTCATGCTCATTTAAAACACAGACAAGCAACAAACAAAATTGCTTCTATATGTAATAAAAAAGGAGTAGGGTCACAGAACCAACCTAAATCCAGTAGGAATTGACTCAATTCTTTCAACAACTCTTGGGAACTACAGCAAGTAAATTGCCTTGCATCAATATTTACATAGCAAGAGATGGTCCTTACCTAAACATTGAGCAACAGAAATAATTAATGGAAGAAGTGATAGAGCAGGAGATCTTGCAGACAGTTCACCACCTTTCTGTGACAAGGCACCAGGTATTAATAGATTTCCAATAGAGTTTTTTAAAAGTAATTGGTTAGTAGTAGGAAAAGAGGTCACTACAGTAGTTTTACAATTTTTTAAAAATGGGAGGCTATTAAAGAGTATAAATTGTGCAACTATCACACTTGTGCCTAAAGTAGACAATCCTAAATTTGTGAAGGAATATAGGCCAATAGCATGATGTACTACTTGTATAAGATTATTGATAAAATTCTCACTGCAAAACTAAAGCCTATGGTAGATATTCTAGTGGGACATTCATGATCTGCAATCATTGAGGGGATATGTATTTTAGATAATGTGATAGTGGCCCTTGAACTAATAAGGTGATATGGCCAAAAACATATTTCCCCAAGATGTTTCATGAAAATAGATATCCAAAAAGCTTATGATTCAGTTGAATGGGCGTTCTTATAGATGATCCTTATTGAATATGGCTTCCCTACAAAAATGATTGAATAGATAATGACATATGTAGCTACTGTTAGTTATTCTATACTTGTGAATGGGAATTTAACTGAGAAATTTCCTGCTAAGAAAGGGCTTATACAGGGGGACCCTATGTCTCTATATCTCTTTATGCTGGTGATGGAGTACTTAAATAGATTACTGGAACAGTTGAGGCACAACCCAAATTTCAACTACCATCCAAGGTATGCCAGATTACAACTAACTCACATCTGTTTTGCGGATGACTTAATGCTATGTTGTAGAGCAGAACAAATGTCCATCTAACAGATTTTAGAGGCCTTTGAGTATTTCTCTTCTATCTTAGGGTTGAAATCCAATTTAGAGAAAATCTCTTTTTATGTAGAAAGGGTAACCACTGAGTTTAAGCAAAATATATTAAGAGAAATGCAATTTACAGTGGGAGAAATGCCATTCAAGTATTTAAGGGTACCACTCTCATCTAGGAAACTATCCTATAGTGCATGTCTCTAGTTGAGAAAATAGTAGCAAAGGTCAAGTGTTGGAATGTTAAACTCTTATTCTATAGTGGCAACCTACAGCTAATTAAAAGTGTGCTATTTGAAATGCAAACATAATTCGAACAAGTGTTCTTACTACCCAAAAAGGTAATATCTATGGTCACACTTATTTGTAGGGTATTCCTCTGGACAGGAGGTGTTCAAAACTCATAGAAGTCACTGATTACTTAGGAAACCATATGTCTACCAAGAGCTACTGAAGAGAGTGAATATAATTGAGTTTTAGAGGTAGAATAAAGTTGTTATATGTAAGCTATTATGTGCATTATCAAACAAGAAGGACACCTTATGGGTCCAATGGATTCACAACTTCAATATCAAAGGTACAGACTTAGAGTCAATGAACACACCTAAACAAGCATGTTGGCTTGTTAGGAAAATATTTGATACTAGACAAGGGCTCCCACTTGGCAATCCAATGCAACATCTAGCACAATTTACAATGTGGTCAAAATTTAGTATCAAGAAATTGTACTACACAATGTTGTCTCAACATTCCAACGTAGTAGGGAGTAGCTTGGTGCAATTACCAGGGACCATCCCAAGACACCAATTCATAATATGGCTAGCTCTACATGGGAGGTTAGCAATAGTTGAAAGGTTTGAGAAATGGGGCATCAATGTAGATGTTGGTTGTGTCCTCTGTTGTTCAGGAACTAATAAAATGTTTCAGCATCTATTATTTGATATACTTATTCTAAGAACACCTGGAGCACCTTATTAAAATGGATGAACATTCATAGATAGGTTCATACGTGGACAGCTGAAATCAAATGGCTGACTACTGGTGTACACACTTCAAAGGCAAGATCACAGGTACTAATATATTTATTTGCTGCTATAGTTTACCAAATCTAGATTGAAAGAAATGCATGCAGATTCAAGGCTTAATGTTAGAACAACACCCAGATGATCAAAGACATATGCCTTTAAGTACATATTAAAGGCCAACAATAGTGCAAATGGTAGGACAAACTAGCAAGTTTGAATCACTATTCGATCTAATGTAATGTAGTTTAGAATTTTTAATAGTTAGAAAGGACAGGAAAGTATTGTAATTCAAATGTTCTAGTTGGAATAAAAAAATTCTTTCGACCAAAAAAAAAAACTTATCTCATGATTATGCTTTCGCTAAGTCAATTTAGCCTTTATCTATGTTTTAATCAGTTGCTTAACCATTATATCAATACATGGGTTAGCTTGGAATCACTTATGGTTCTAAGCATCTTGTTATGACTAGAGGTAGTATCGGATCATGACATCCCCTTTTGAATAGCATCAAAATCAAATAAAACATTTAGATATAACATCTACGCATTAAAAATAAGCTAATGATACTTATATTGCTCATATTTGAGTTGAGACAAAAAAAAGGTTCAAAAAATAATTTTCAAAATAAAAGGGATAAAATTAGAGTTTGGTTTTAGAAATGCATTCCCCAAGGATAATGTAATCTATAGTTAAAATCCATGCAAAAATGAATTAAAAATAAGGTCCAAATCAAAGAAAACTATTTTTAAATTTTTTCTAAATAATTCTCAAAGTCCCATGATAAAATTATGATTAATGAGTGTTTTGATGATATAGATCAATGAAAAGTAATGGAATTAAGGTTTCGGAGCTTATTCATGCTTGAATTGTGACAAACCCTAAAAGTCCCCCAAACCCCGGAGCTCAAAGCCCAAAATGAAAATTGAGAAAAGGGAATTATATACAGTGGTTTCCGCTTAAGTGACAACCTCTAAAGCGATATCAGGCCGCTAGAGTGGATACTTCATAAGCAATGTCAAGCTGCTAAAGTGGACCTGATTAATCGGTCTTGGGCAACTAAAATAGTTGTTGCTTAAAAGGAACTCGGTTGCATAAGCAGCTTCACCAGATATCAAAAATTAATAATTTTTCCCTTATGATTTGATTGGGGCCCCACAAAAATAACCCATATATTCAACCAGGGTAATCTCTACTTTTTAAATTCAATAACAATGTCAAATTTTTGGAAAAAAGATTATTTTAAACAAATTAACCCCCAGGACCCCTTTAAGGCATATTTTAGTAGTTTTTAAATGGAGGATCAAAACACAAATAAAAGGCTTCAAATATAAACCAACCCTATTGCTAACCAAAATTTGACCTTTTAGACATAATGGAATTGACCAAATCATCATCTAGCACTCAAAACATCAAATATTTAGCAAAGTAGACTATGGAAGTTTTAAAGCCTCTAAAAAGCACAAACTCTCCCAAATCACTCTTGATCACATCAAAAATTATGTCAACCATCCATATACCCTAAAATAAACATGTAGAAACTATGAAAAACACATAAAAAGTAAGATTTTACAATTTAGGACATTACCACATCCACCACTAAAACTCTAGTTTGTCCTTGAATTAAAAGGCAAGAAAGTACTTGAATAGGTAAAGGATAACTACTATGCATATAGGACTCGACCTCGCAAGTATCTTCCTTAGTGGGATGGTGTCTCTACTAAACCTTAACGATAAGAATATCCTTAAAATGCAACTATCTAACATCCCTGGCTAAAATAGACAATAACTCCTTTAGAAAAGTCAACCTCTTATCCAACTGAACCAAGTCCCAAAGAAGCATATGAAACTCATCCAGAAAATAGTACTGAAACATATATACATGAAAAACTTGATAAATAGCTAAAGAGTCTAAAGGTAAGGCCAATTCATAAGCAACCTCCCCTACTAACTAAAGAATCTCAAAGGCCCGATACAATTAGGGATAATTTTGCCTCTCTTTTTGAACCATATCACATACTTCATAGGTATTCCATAAAGGAAGACTCGATCACAAATCCTAAACTTCAAGACATAAAGCCTACAATCTGCACAACTCTTTTCCCTACTTTCGGATACCCAAATCCTATCCTAAATCATCTAAACCCTATCCAAAGAGTTGAAAAGCAAGTAAGTACCATGAGTTCTAAACTCTAAAGTCTCAAACCAACCAAAAGGAGATCAACAATGTTGTAATAACCCTTCAGGTAATTTTTCATGATTCTATTTATTTTCGTTTATATATTTTCCATATCTTCCCGATATAATTTATGACTTATTGTAATTGATAATTTGGTTATTGAGTAATTCTTTTTATTTTTAGAACCATTTCCCTATTTAGAAGTCTTTGCTAGTTCCAAATGGCCACCGAGTAAAAAATTAAGCAAAACTATGTTGGCTGCAAATTCTTACTACATGAACAGCTCCAGAATATTGATTTTAGGTTGGGTAGACCTTTGGTTCGGGTCCCTCTGCACCCAAACTCATTTCGACCTATTGGTTGAAATATTAATAAATTAGAAATTTAGGTATAGGGCCCATATTTTGATAAAACAACTTTAGATGGAAAATCTGACTTTGTCAATGCATCCAGAATATTGAAATCAGTGTGGTTTCATATTTTGTTTTCTTATATTGGACTATGGATGCATCTTGAGGCATTGCCCAAAACTTGGAGTAAATTATAAGTTTCAGCTGTCATCTGGTGTAGCAAAGATACCATGGTGACGGAGGTGGTATTGTGATTGCAATGCCGCGATCGCAACCCATGTTTCTATGATCGCCTGAACTAAGAGCCTAGGAAGTGGTGTTTAAAAGCTTTTTTTTGTCAATAATTTGCCATTCCTCTCTTGCCTTGGGTTCCATAAACCCTAATAGAATGTGTAGAGCTCAAATTGAGTCTTGGGTGTTGATTGGGAGGTTGGATAACTTACATATTCATGGTTAACATCAAATCTAAGGTATGAATTCTTTATTAGTGTTGAATTCTTGATTATTTCACCCAAGACCCCAAATGATGTAAGGCATGATTATAGCCCAAATACGATTGATTAGCATCAATTTCTTGAGAGATATAACTCCTTAATTGTATTTGAACAATGTGTTGGTCTTGGAAACTTATTTTTTATAAGTGGGATCCACTTGGGGGATTTTGGTGGCTTTTTTTACCCAGATCACAATGGTGCAACACGGGTATTGATATGCTCGTAATAATGCATAGATTTTATTTTTGATAGCTTGGCTCATTGAAGAAGATTAGATGAGAGAAAAAGTAAAGATTGTTGGTTCATGAGCTATATTTGGATTTGAGGTAGGTTAGGCTTACTTATTGTTAGATCGAGCCTTTTAATAGTATGACTTTGATATCTTCATAAGATTGGGTGGGGTTTTATGTGTTTAAGTGGTAGATGATAATGTCGAGTTTAGTTGAACCACTTTAGGCTATTAAACTCATAAAGTGTGGTACTTGACTTATAGTCTAGAACATCAGTTAGTTGGACTTATTATCTCATGAATAACATGAGAATTCTATAGTTTCTCTAGTTAGATGGGAGTGACTTTGTCATTCATATCAAATGGTAATTTAACCTTAGTTGTGCATAGTTATGGAGATTTCCCTAGTAGTTTGGGTGGATTAAGAGTAATCCTAAAGGAAGGATTTCACCATAGGACTAGTGTGGAATGATAAAATTTTAAAACATGATTTAAATAGATTAGCTTTGTTCCAGGTAGAAGTTAGACTTGAAGAGGAATTTGGGCTATTAGAAGCAGGACTTGACCCACCTTAAGCTTGGACTATGTAGTTTCATAAGTGACCTAGATACTTGTTAAATGCATAGAATATGCCTTGGGTAATATGATGGTTACCCCAGGTAAATGATTTATTCATCATGTAGGTATTGGAAATGATATGCATGATTGATTGTTAGATTATTGATAATGCTTGGATAGTAATGAATTGTCATATAGATTGAGCACATGAATACGCTATCCCTTAAATCATTAACTAAATTATCATATGTGTCTTAGATTATGCTATTACTCATATTATGTTCAAGCCTAGTGACTAAGCTAATGTTTTTTCTAAAGATACTCTTGTGCTAATAATGTAAATTATGCTAATAAAGAAGGGATCTAGAACATAAACTATGGCTTGTATTTGAAAATACTTATGACAATGTTAAGCCTGATAAAGTATCGAGTTCTCATACCATATGAATATAATTGTTCATACTCCTAGTAATATATTATATTGACAATGAATGATAAGGTATGAAGTTATGTCTTTTCTTATATCTCTGTCACCCATCCCCGATGGGGCTTACATTTACTATGGATTTGATTGCACATATATTGATGTTATGATGAATATTAATGTTATGATGAATATTATTGTTATGGTGAATATTGATGATATGATGATGCCCGGTAAGTCTAGAGGATATATTAATGTGATGATGATGTCTAGTAAGTCTGAAAAATATATTGTTGTTATGATGATGCTCGGTAAGTCCAGAGGATATATTGATGTTATAATGATACCTGGTGAGTCCGGAGGATACATTGATGTTATGATGATACTAGCTGAGTTCGGGGGATATATTGATATTTTGAAGATACCCAGTAAGTTTGGAGGATATATTGATGTTATGTATTGAAAACATGTGTATATATGTTTATGTGTGCTTACACCTTTATATGATTACATCCCTAGGTGCTTTAAAGATAAGATGTTATACTTGGGATGTCGGTTATAATTATTCGATACTAATCACTTCTTAAGCGGTGTTGTTCTTGCTAGAGTTGAATGGTGAATAGAAATAGTATATGCCGAACAATAAATTAGGACAAGTTGGTAAATGGGATATTGTGTGGAATTTGAGGATTCACCTAGTGAATTTAGGTATCCTTGGATAAATGGATTGATTAAGATATATTGCTTATTTAGATGAGTTATATGGTGACTAGTTGACTACTACATGACTATCTTACTTGATAACTTAAAGTCTAGAATTCTAGTTATTGATCCAATGGTGGTTGAAATGTGGTAACTAACAATTGTAGTTGTTGTTTGGTTAATGAAGATAATTAGTTAGCATTGGTGATGATTAATGACATTGATGTATAAGTCATGATGTCGACTAGCTATAAATTGAGGATTTGTATATTAATAATGCTAGATATGAAAAGACATTAATGGTTAGATATATAAGTGTTTAATGATGATTAGTGGCCTTTTGCTAGTTGATGACTAGTGCAACTATTATGACTTAAATTGATCTAGGGCTAAATGGCATCTATGGTCTAGTAGTGAGCCTTGACTTGATATTGGATGTTGGTTATTTAGCAGATAATGTCTAGTTGATATCCTGTGAATAAGGATTGTGCAAAGTATCGATTAGTTTAATAATTAGAGGTCATTGTCTTGAGGTTAGAGTCCTCTTTCTCAAAGTATCAATTAGTTTAATAATTAGAGGTCATTGTCTTGAGGTTAGATTGTGCAAAGTATCCGTTAGTTACTCCATCAATACCTTTTCTCAAACCACCTATGTCTTGAGGTTAGAGTTCTTTTTCTCGATATAACCTAAACGGTGGAAGGTTAGAGTCCTCCACTTCATGGTTCATATTTGAGTTCTTTGAAATTCATGCTAAAGGCTTATTATCATTTGACTCTTGATGTATCCATATGTATTTATATACCTATTTGTATAAAAGTGATGACTTATGATGGTATTACTTGGTATTCAATAAAGACATTATTTTATCCTTACCCTTGAGTTACATGTTAGTGCTGCAACCGCTAACCGTCTCCCAACATCGTGTCCCCATGTAACACAAGGTTCGAAGCATCTTCTTCTCTTCCTACGCAATTATTAGGTGTTTGGGAAGTTCGAGTGTTGACATCAAAGTTGTGAGCTTCCATCCTTATAAAGACACATATTTTATAGTCTTCTTAGCATATGTCATAAGATTATTTAGGATTAGGTTTTGGCTATTGTCAGGGGCTTGTCCCGACATATTATTACTTCAGATTTATAGAGGCTTATGGATGATTCTGGACTTAGGTATCTTGTATTTTGAATGTTAATATAAATGAATGGCTAGAATTTCTTAAGGTATGATTGTTAGTGTTGTTTCATCTATCTTATTATATGTTCAAAGTTTATTCGATGCTTGTGGAATGATATGATTGTGGAATGATATGATCGTTTGTATGCCAAGTTCTCTAAGTGTGAGTTTTGGTTAAAGGCTGTGACTTTTCTTAGTCATGTTATCTCTAGTGAAGGGATCATGGTGAATCCACAAAAGGTTGCGGTGGTTTAGAAGTGTCCTAGACATGCGACTCCAACTGATATTCAGAGCTTTTTGGGTGTAGCCAATTACTATAGTAGGTTTGTGGAGAGTTTTTAAATAATAGCTTCCCTATTGACTAAGTTGACCCAGAAAAAGTTCAAGTTCTTATAGTTGAATGTGTGTGAGGGTAGTTTTGAAAGATTGGTGGATAAATTGACTTCGGCTCAAGTTTTGACCTTGCCCGAGGGTAACGATAGTTTTGCAGTATATTGTGATGCTTCTCGTATTGGGCTTGGTTATGTGTTGATGAAACATAGTAGGGTGGTGGCCTATGCTTCTAGGGAATTGAAAGTTCATTATCTCAATGGTGTACATGTTGACATATTTTCTAATCATAATATCCTACAGTATGTGTTTACTCAGATAGAGTTAAATCTTAGGCATAGGAGATAGCTTGAGTTGTTGAAGGACTACGACATGAGTCTCCATTACCATCCAGTTAAAGCTAACATTATTGTTGATTCTCTTAGCAGGTTATCCATGGGGAGTTTGGCTCATGTTGAGAAGGATAATTGTGAGTTGGTGAAGGATATTCATCGATTGACTAGGCTTGGAGTTCATCTCTCAGACTTAGAGAATGGTGGTGTATTCGTGCATCCAGTATCACAGTCATGTCTTATGGTTGAGATTAAGGAAAATAAAATGTTGGATCCCGACTTGGTGAAGATTAAGAGTAATGTGGGTTAACAAAAGGTTGTTGACTTTGTGATTGGTGTTGATGGTATCTTGAGGTACTAAGGTAGGCTATATGTTCCCGATATCAATGGATTGAGGGAAAGGATTATTGCTAAAGCTCATGGGTCTCAGTATGCCATTCATCCAGCTTCTACAAAGATGTATCATGATCTTAGGGAGTTTTATTCATGGAATAATATGAAACGAGATATGGCTAGCTATGTGGCTAAGTGTATGGCATGCAAACTAGTAAAAGTTAAGCACTTGAGAGCCGATGGTTTGTATCAAGAGATAGAGTCACCCAAATTGAAGTGGGAAGTTATTAATTAGATTTCATCACTGGTATTCCTCGGTATCGAAATTAATGTGATTTGATTTGGGTCATTATGGATAGAAGGACCAAGTCCTCTCAATTCTTGCCGATAAGAATGAGTTATTCGACAGTGGATTACGCTAAGTCGTATCTTGTGTAGATTGTGAAATTGCATGGTGCTCCAATTTCTATCATCTCAGATCGTGGTACTCTATTTTCATCTTAATTTTAGAAGTTATTTCAAAAAAGTTTAGAAACTAAGGTGTGCCTTAGTACCTCTTTCTACCCGCAAATGAATGGACAAGTAGAGAATACTATCCAAATATCGGAAGTTATGTTGCATGGTAGTGTGATTGATTATGGTGGTAGTTGGTATGACCATTTTCCTTTGATTGAGTTTTATTATAACAATGGTTACCACTCTAGCATGGGTATGGCTCCTTTTAAGGTGTTGTATAGTAGGAGATGTCGATCTCCTATAGGGTTGTACGAGGTTGGAGAGGGGAAGTTTTTTGGCCCCGATTTGATTCACCAAGCCTTGGAAAAGGTGAAGGTGATTCATGATACGTTGAAAGCTTCTCAAATCCTCCAAAAGTCTTGTGTGGATGTTAGGCATAGGGATTTGGATTTCAATATTGGTGATTTGGTATTCTTGAAGATATCTCCCATGAAGGGAGTAATGTAATTTGGTAAGAAGGGGAAGTTGAGTCCCCGATATGTTGGTCTATACTTGATTTCGAAGAGTGTTGGTAATGTTGTCTATGAATTAGAGTTGTCCTCTAATTTGAGCTCCATCCATCTAGTGTTCCATGTGTCTATGTTGTTAAAGTGTACAGACGATCCTTCATTGGTTGTGCCCTTGGAGGATGTTGGTATTTCAAACT